>NC_074687.1:22536672-22594632 GCF_029448725.1 Salvelinus fontinalis
CACCTGGCTTCTTACTCAGCACTATCACCCTCGGCCTGTACCCAGCCATGTCCTGCAACAGAGACCACAGTGTATGAATACAATACAAAACACACACACACACTGGTGAGCACATTCACTCTCTGTTTTTACCCTGCCATGTCTTGTAATACAGACAAGAATGTGAGAGTGCTGACACACAAACCTACCTTCTCTTCCCTACCCCCCCAAAAAATGTCTGACCCTCAAATAATCCGCTGTGTGTATCAGTGGTAAACCCCATTCTATCTAATCTTAATGTCTGAAACGTCCCCCACGGTCCCGTGTGGCTCAGTTGGTAGAGCATGGCGCTTGCAACGCCAGGGTTGTGGGTTCAATTCCCACGGGGGGACCAGGGTTCAATTCCCACGGGGGGACCAGGATGAATATGTTTGAACTTTCCAATTTCTAAGTCGCTCTGGATAACAGCGTCTGCTAAATGACTTAAATGTAATGTAAAATGTTGAAGGAGTTCCCACATATGCTGAGCACTTGTTGGCTGCTTTTCCTTCACTGTGGTCCCACTCATCCCAAACCATCTCAATTGGGTTGAGGTCAGGTGATTGTGGAGGCCAGGTCATCTGATGCAGCACTCCGTCTTGGTCAAATAGCCCTTACACAGCCTGGATGTGTGTTGTGGATCATTGTCCTGTTGAAAAACAAAATGATAGTCCCACTAAGTGCAAACCAGATGGGATGGCATATCGCTGCAGAATGCTGTGGTAGCCATGCTGGTTAAGTGTGCCTTGAATTCTAAATAAATCACAGACAGTGTCACCAGCAAAGCACCCCCACACCATCACACCTTTTCCTCCATGCTTCACGGTGGGAACCAAACATGCGGAGATTATCCGTTCACGTACTCTGTGTCTCACAAAGACACAGCGGTTGGAACCAAAAATCTCAAATTTGGACTCATCAGACCAAAGGACATGTCCATTTCTCGTGTTTCTTGGCCCAAGCAAGTCTCTTCTTATTGGTGTACTTTAGTAATGGTTTCTTTGCAGCAATTCGACCATGAAGGCCTCATTCACGCAGTTTCCTCTGAACGGTTGATGTTGAGAGGTGTCTGTTACTTGAACTCTGTGAAGCATTTATTTGGGCTGCAATCTGAGGTGCAGTTAATTTCCAATTGGCAACTGATTGGCTCAAACGCATTAAGAAGGAAAGAAATTACACAAATTAACTTTTAACAAGGCACACCCGTTAATTGAAATGCATTCCAGGTGACTACCTCATGAAGCTGTTTGAGAGAATGCCAAGAGTGTGCAAATCTGTCATCAAGGCAAAGGGTGGCTACTTTTTTGGTTACTACATGATTCTATATGTGTTACCTCATAGTTTTGATGTCTTCTATTATTTTACTATGTAGAAAATTGTAAAGATAAAGAAAAACCCAGGAATGAGTAAGTGTGTCCAAGCTTTTGAATGGTACTGGAGCTATACCAGTGGAGGCTGGTGAGGGGAGGACGTCTCATAATAATGGCTGGAACGGAGCGAATGAAATGGCATCAGACACATGCTTGTAAAAACCATGTGTTTGATAACCATTCCACCGATTCAGCTCCAGCCATTACCACAAGCTCATCCTCCCAATTAAGGTGCCACCAACCTCCTGTGAGCTATACTGTAGCAACTCATAGGTATGTCCTGTACAGCAACGTCACCATCAGATAAATTGCAGTAAATCAGGTGTGGAGTGGAACATTTGCAAAGCAGAAATCTGATTGGCGATATAACAGGGATATAAACACATATATTAAAAGACTAGATATCCCGTAGAGATAAGAGACCACATAGGTCAGTGTAGGGTTGGGCTGAATGTCATTGATTACACTGATACTTTACTGACAAGAGATCTCTAGAGAGTGTATTCTGCGAACCATTACGGTGGATCCCTAACTCGCACAAACACGCACACGCACACAGACACAGCACGATCTACACTCGTGTTTTAATAGTGTAGCAAAGTGCTGATAACTCTAGAAGAAGGTTAACCTGCTATGCTACCTCTCCCGTGGCCATGGGTTGTTAATGGTTAACAGCAGCCAGGGCCAGCTGAAGGTGCGAAGGGCTCTTTAAACTGGAATGTGTGAATTTGACCCCCCAATAAAGATTGTCAACATGAGAATCCTTGTAATGTTTATTGTGTCTGTTATCACAGAGAGAAAGTAAGACGTGACAGACGTGTGTGTGTGTGTTAAGGTGTAGTGTAAGTCTGTGTGCTGTGTGCTGATATTTGTCTGTTCCCACATTTTGCTAATCTAGTTCTATCATTTGATCCTTGACACAGTCACTGTAGACTGCTGTTTTTAGGGAGACTGTTTCCTGGAAGTAGATGCAGTCCTATAAACTGCAGTCCTATAAACTAACCCAAGATGACAATTACCAAGGAAACACCATCTACATTGAGAGGAACCATGATCCTTTCCCAAGAGATTGAATCGTCATTGTGGGGGCGCATGTCACGTACTAACCCCAAAGTCTCCTGTATCGTTATTTGGAGCCCCTCTATCCACTGCACCTGTGTCTCTGTTGTTGCTCTATGTCTCCATGTGAGTCATTTAACAGACACTCTTATCCAGAGAAACTTACACGAGCAATTTGGGTAAAAAAGTTAGGTGAAAAATCTATCTTATTTTTCTATTTGGCTCAGGGATTTGAACCAGTGACCTTTCAGTTACTGGTCCAATGTTCTCAACCGCTACGCCACCTACAGTTGAAGTGGGAAGTTTACATGCACCTTAGCCAAATACATTTAAACTCAGTTTTTCACAATTCCTGACATTTAATCCCAGTAAGAATTCCCTGTTTTAGGTCAGTTAGGATCACCACTTTATTTTAAGAATGTGAAATGTCAGAATAACAGTAGAGAGAATGATTTATTTCAGCTTTTATTTCTTTGATCACATTCCTAGTGGGTCAGACATTTACATACACTCAATTAGTATTTGGTAGCGTTGCCTTTAATTTGGGTCAAACAATACATCCATGTAATTTTACTACCTCACGATGCCATCTATTTTGTGTAGTGCACCAAAGCACCCCCACAACATGATGCTGCCACCCCTGTACTTTATGGTTGGGATGGTATTCTTTGGCTTGCAAGCCTTCCCCTTTTTTCCTCCAAACATAACGATGGTCATTGTGGCCAAACAGTTTTATTTTTGTTTCAACAGACCAGAGGAAAGTTCTTCAAAAAGTACTATCTTTGTCCCCATGTGCAGTTGCAAACCGTAGTCTGTCTTTTTTATTGGCGGTTTCGGAGCAGTGGCTTCTTCCCTGCTGTGCGGCGTTTCAGGTTATGTCGACTAAAGGACTCGTTTTACTGTGGATATAGGTACTTTTGTTTCCTCCAGCATCTTCACAAGGTCCTTTGTTGTTGTTCTGGGATTGATTTGCACTTTTCACACCAAAGTACGTTTATCTCTAGGAGACAGAACGCGTCTCCTTCCTGAGCGGTATGACGGCTGTGTGGTCCCATGGTGTTTATACTTGTGTACTATTATTTGTACAGAGGAACGTGGTACCTTCAGGCGTTTGGAAATTGCTCCCAAGGATGAACCAGACCTGTGGAGATCTCCAATTGTTTTTCTGAGGTCTTGGCTGATTTCTTTTGATTTTCCAATTATGTCAAGCAGAGGCACTCAGTTTGAAGGTAGGCCCTGAAATACATCCACAGGTACACCTCCAATTGACTCAAATAATGTCAATTAGCTTATCAGAAGCTTCTAAAGCCATGACATCATATTCTGGAATTTTCCAAGCTGTTTAAAGGCACAATCAACTTAGTGTACGTAAACTTCTGACGCACTGGAATTGTGATACAGTGAAATAATCTGTCTTTAAACAATTTTTGGAAAAATGACTTGTGTCATGCACAAAGTAGATGTCCTAACTGACTTGCCATAACTATAGTTTGTTAACAAGAAATTTGTGGAGTGGTTGAAAAACGAGTTTTAATGACTCCAACCTACGTGTATGTAAACTTCCGACTTCAACCGTATGTCCATCCTAGTCACAGTCTTAAACACCTGCCATTGCACAACACCACACATAAGATAACCAGTGCATGTGATATCAAAACACTGAGCAAATAGTAGAAATGATCATGTTCACAAATATAGCATTAATTAGCAATAAAAGCTAAGTAAATAAACATAATATTTAGGTGATTCATTTGATAGACCACAACAATAGGAGAAATAGTAGAACATTCACTCACGTGCGCCTGTCCCAGTCCCAGTCCAGAGGAGGATCTTCAGTTGTCTCAATCTGTTTCTTCCCACTTTCTTGCTCTCTATCTCGCTCTTGCTCTCTCTCTCATTTCATTCCTCCCAGCTCCTCTCTCTCGTTCTCCCTCTCTCTCTCTCTGAAGGACTTTGACAGGTCAAAGTTGGACCTAAAGGCTGAGCTATTTAAGAGTGTCTCGTGGCAGGAGCATCTTGGGAGACACATGTCTAAACAGCCCAGTCCAGGTATCCCTTTAAAACCACCGCGTTAATCACAACCCAGTAATCTGTTTAGAATGGTCAAAGGTGACAGAGGAGGGTGGAGAAAGCTGCTGACAATGTCAAGGATCAAGGCTTGGCAACGTCACCACAACAACCCAATAACAACAACAATAGCAGTAATGATTGGTTAATGGGAGCAAAGACTGGCTGACTGGGCGTATTGCCTTGATGGAAGAATTCCATGCTTTATGGTGGAAATGCGCTTATCTGTGGAATAGTCCTCCAGTATAGTATGCTTTATCTCCAAAACTAGTGTGTAATGTATATTTATATCAGCAAATCAATAATTATAACCATAGGCAATAGGCATTTCTTGATGCCTCTATAGCCAGTCTTAGATATAATGGTTGGTTGATTGATCTGTGAAGACTGTTATTCTCAGGCAGTGGAGGCTGGTGGAAGGAGCTATAGGAGCATGGGCTCTGTGTAATGGCTGGAATGGAATAAATGGAACTGTATCAAACACATAGAAACCACTGTTCCGTTCATTCTATTCCAGCCATTACAAAGAGCCCATCCTCCTATAGCTCCTCTCACCAGCCACCACTGTTGTCAGGTGAGCCAGTTTGGTAGTACTGGTCTGCTTCTTGCTCACTGACACTATAAGCCCAGACACACAGTTTGTCCGATCAACAATATCTAAACGCATCTCAACTCAGTTATCAGTTCGGCAATCAAAAATACCATCTTTTGACAATGTAGTTTTGGAGTTTAGGGTTTGAAGGACTGTTATAATTGGACATGGACCATTATGTACCTTGCAGAAGGGAATCTGGGTCCATGTAACAAAGGGAGTTTGAGAACATTTCTCATTTCAACTGATCTCTGCCACCTGCTGTCAAGGGAGGATTCAAAATGATTCCCTCAAGAGGAAAGCCATTTGTAAGACAACTGCCTCCTAGAAAAATATTTGATTTTAGTGATACGGGATGGAAGATAATGAGACAGCGAGGATGAGAGGGAGAATAAGAGATGTGAGTTAATAGGTGTGTGTTTGTGTCGGTTAGGTCAGAGACAGAGAGTCTGATATGGGCAAGAGCTGGCTGCTGGTCAGTCACGTGGTGTCTGTTGACACACACACACACACACACAGACTGGTGAGGAATGAGGCTCCAGACGCAGGTGTGTGTCCCTGGGGTAAACATTAGAGACCGGATGGTGATTGTGCAGCCAGAGCGAGAGAGACAAGTGACCCTCTGGCCAAGCAGGTACTCAGCAGGGGCCTGTAGCTGTGTTTGTACAGATTGATGTGAGGGGCACAGGACAGGAGACATGCAGGGCCAGCAAACTGACAGTGTGTCTGAGAGAGACAGAGATCCTCTTTAGCTTGACCAAACACTACTGCCTGACTTATTTCACTATTCATAACCCTCTACGCATGCATGTGTGTGTGTGTGGTGTGCGTACATATGTGGATACAGAGACACCAAGTCTCATCAGATTCAACCAATGGTTGAGTGTGTTTGTGTCAGAAACAGGGTCCATTTCTGCTACAAAATTGAGTCATTGTATTGGTATAAATTTAAAGTACTTCCCTCTAGTTGGACGTCTGTCTGGAGTATGGTACATGAACGTATTTATCATTTCTACACACTATCTCAGATCAGATGCACTTATTCTCAACCTTTCATCGTGCTTTAATCCTTCCAGCAGGTGGCGTCAATACCGTTACACTCTCTGGGTGTGATCAGCATATTTTCGTCATATCAGAGAGAGACCATGATGAATAACACTCCTCCCAGAGAGACCATGATGAATAACAGTCCTCCCAGAAAGAAACCATGATGAATAACACTCCTCTCAGAGAGAGACCATGATGAACAACACTCCTCTCAGAGAGAGCATGATGAATAACACTCCTCCCAGAGAGAGACCATGATGAATAACAGTCCTCTCAGAGAGAGACCATGATGAATAACACTCCTCCCAGAGAGAGACCATGATGAATAACACTATTTTCAGAGAGAGACCATGATGAATAACACTATTTTCAGAGAGAGACCATGATGAAAAACACTCCTCTGAGAGAGACCATGATGAATAACACTCCTCCCAGAGAGAGACCATGATGAATAACAGTCCTCTCAGAGAGAGACCATGATGAATAACACTCCTCTCAGAGAGCGAGAGAGACCATGATGAATAACACACCTCCCAGAGAGAGACCATGATGAATAACACTCCTCTCAGAGAGAGACCATGATGAATAACACTCCTCTCAGAGATAGACCATGATGAATAACACTCCTCTCAGAGAGCGAGAGAGAGACCATGATGAATAACACTCCTCCCAGAGAGAGACCATGATGAATAGCACTCCTCTCAGAGAGTGAGAGAGAGACCATGATGAATAACACTCCTCCCAGAGAGAGACCATGATGAATAACACTCCTCCCAGAGAGAGACCATGATGAATAACACTCCTCCCAGAGAGAGACCATGATGAATAGCACTCCTCTCAGAGAGCGAGAGAGAGACCATGATGAATAACACTCCTCCCAGAGAGAGACCATGATGAATAACACTCCTCCCAGAGAGAGACCATGATGAATAACACTCCTCTCAGAGATAGACCATGATGAATAACACTCCTCCCAGAGAGAGACCATGATGAATAACACTCCTCCCAGAGAGAGACCATGATGAATAACACTCCTCTCAGAGAGAGACCATGATGAATAACACTCCTCTCAGAGAGAGACCATGATGAATAACACTCCTCTGAGAGAGAGCATGATGAATAACACTCCTCCCAGAGAGAGACCATGATGAATAACACTATTTTCAGAGAGAGACCATGATGAATAACACTCCTCCCAGAGAGAGACCATGATGAATAACACTCCTCTGAGAGAGAGACCATGATGAATAACACTCCTCTGAGAGAGAGCATGATGAATAACACTCCTCCCAGAGAGAGACCATGATGAATAACACTCCTCTGAGAGAGAGACCATGATGAATAACACTCCTCTCAGAGAGAGACCATGATGAATAACACTCCTCTCAGAGAGAGACCATGATGAATAACACTCCTCTGAGAGAGACCATGATGAAAAACACTCCTCCTCTGAGCGAGAGCATGATGAATAACACTCCTCTGAGAGAGACCATGATGAATAACACTCCTCCCAGAGAGAGACCATGATGAATAACACTCCTCTGAGAGAGACCATGATGAATAACACTCCTCCTCTGAGAGAGAGCATGATGAATAACACTCCTCTGAGAGAGCCCATGATGAATAACACTCCTCCCAGAGAGAGACCATGATGAATAACACTCCTCCCAGAGAGAGACCATGATGAATAACACTCCTCCCAGAGAGAGACCATGATGAATAACACTCCTCTGAGAGAGAGCATGATGAATAACACTCCTCCCAGAGAGAGACCATGATGAATAACACTATTTTCAGAGAGAGACCATGATGAATAGCACTTCTCCCAGAGAGAGAGACCATGATGAATAACACTTCTCTCAGAGAGAGATCATGATGAATAACAGTCCTCTCAGAGAGAGACCATGATGAATAAGACTCCTCTCAGAGAGAGACCATGATGAATAACACTTCTCCCAGAGAGAGATCATGATGAATAACACTCCTCCCAGAGAGAGACCATGATGAATAACACTATTTTCAGAGAGAGACCATGATGAATAACACTCCTCTCAGAGAGAGACCATGATGAATAACACTCCTCTGAGAGAGACCATGATGAATAACACTCCTCCTCTGAGAGAGAGCATGATGAATAACACTCCTCTGAGAGAGACCATGATGAATAACACTCCTCCCAGAGAGAGACCATGATGAATAACACTCCTCCCAGAGAGAGACCATGATGAATAACACTCCTCCCAGAGAGAGACCATGATGAATAACACTCCTCTGAGAGAGAGCATGATGAATAACACTCCTCCCAGAGAGAGACCATGATGAATAACACTATTTTCAGAGAGAGACCATGATGAATAGCACTTCTCCCAGAGAGAGAGACCATGATGAATAACACTTCTCCCAGAGAGAGATCATGATGAATAACAGTCCTCTCAGAGAGAGACCATGATGAATAACACTCCTCTCAGAGAGAGACCATGATGAATAACACTTCTCCCAGAGAGAGACCATGATGAATAACAGTCCTCTCAGAGAGAGACCATGATGAATAGCACTCCTCTCAGAGAGAGACCATCATGAATAACACTTCTCCCAGAGAGAGAGACCATGATGAATAACACTTCTCCCAGAGAGAGATCATGATGAATAACACTCCTCCCAGAGAGAGACCATGATGAATAACACTATTTTCAGAGAGAGACCATGATGAATAGCACTTCTCCCAGAGAGAGAGACCATGATGAATAACACTTCTCCCAGAGAGAGATCATGATGAATAACAGTCCTCTCAGAGAGAGACCATGATGAATAACACTCCTCTCAGAGAGAGACCATCATGAATAACACTTCTCCCAGAGAGAGAGACCATGATGAATAACAGTCCTCTCAGAGAGAGACCATGATGAATAGCACTCCTCTCAGAGAGAGACCATCATGAATAACACTTCTCCCAGAGAGAGAGACCATGATGAATAACACTTCTCCCAGAGAGAGATCATGATGAATAACACTCCTCTCAGAGAGAGACCATGATGAATAACACTCCTCTCAGAGAGAGACCATGATGAATAACACTTCTCCCAGAGAGAGAGACCATGATGAATAACACTTCTCCCAGAGAGACCATGATGAATAACACTCCTCCCAGAGAGAGACCATGATGAATAACACTTCTCCCAGAGAGAGACCATGATGAATAACACTTCTCCCAGAGAGAGAGACCATGATGAATAACACCCCTCTCAGAGAGAGACCATGATGAATAACACTCCTCTCAGAGAGAGACCATCATGAATAACACTCCTCTCAGAGAGAGACCATGATGAATAACACTCCTCTCAGAGAAAGACCATGATGAATAACACTTCTCCCAGAGAGAGAGACCATGATGAATAACACTTCTCCCAGAGAGACCATGATGAATAACACTCCTCCCAGAGAGAGACAATGATGAATAACACTTCTCCCAGAGAGAGAGAGCATGATGAATAACACTTCTCCCAGAGAGAGAGACCATCATGAATAACACTCCTCCCAGAGAGAGAGACCATGATGAATAGCACTTCTCCCAGAGAGAGAGACCATGATGAATAACACTTCTCCCAGAGAGAGATCATGATGAATAACAGTCCTCTCAGAGAGAGACCATGATGAATAACACTCCTCTCAGAGAGAGACCATCATGAATAACACTTCTCCCAGAGAGAGAGACCATGATGAATAACACTTCTCCCAGAGAGAGATCATGATGAATAACACTCCTCCCAGAGAGAGACCATGATGAATAACACTATTTTCAGAGAGAGACCATGATGAATAGCACTTCTCCCAGAGAGAGAGACCATGATGAATAACACTTCTCCCAGAGAGAGATCATGATGAATAACAGTCCTCTCAGAGAGAGACCATGATGAATAACACTCCTCTCAGAGAGAGACCATCATGAATAACACTTCTCCCAGAGAGAGAGACCATGATGAATAACAGTCCTCTCAGAGAGAGACCATGATGAATAGCACTCCTCTCAGAGAGAGACCATCATGAATAACACTTCTCCCAGAGAGAGAGACCATGATGAATAACACTTCTCCCAGAGAGAGATCATGATGAATAACACTCCTCTCAGAGAGAGACCATGATGAATAACACTCCTCTCAGAGAGAGACCATGATGAATAACACTTCTCCCAGAGAGAGAGACCATGATGAATAACACTTCTCCCAGAGAGACCATGATGAATAACACTCCTCCCAGA
Source organism: Salvelinus fontinalis (assembly GCF_029448725.1). Lineage (NCBI taxonomy): Eukaryota > Metazoa > Chordata > Actinopteri > Salmoniformes > Salmonidae > Salvelinus > Salvelinus fontinalis. The sequence goes on from NC_074687.1 coordinate 22,547,081, forward strand.
GAGAGACCATGATGAATAACACTTCTCCCAGAGAGAGACCATGATGAATAACACTTCTCCCAGAGAGAGAGACCATGATGAATAACACCCCTCTCAGAGAGAGACCATCATGAATAACACTCCTCTCAGAGAGAGACCATGATGAATAACACTCCTCTCAGAGAAAGACCATGATGAATAACACTTCTCCCAGAGAGAGAGACCATGATGAATAACACTTCTCCCAGAGAGACCATGATGAATAACACTCCTCCCAGAGAGAGACAATGATGAATAACACTTCTCCCAGAGAGAGAGAGCATGATGAATAACACTCCTCCCAGAGAGAGAGACCATGATGAATAACTTCTCCCAGAGAGAGAGACCATGATGAATAACACTCCTCCCAGAGAGAAAGACCATGATGAATAACACTCCTCTCAGAGAGATACCATGATGAATAACACTCCTCCCAGAGAGAGAGAGAGAGAGACAGAGAGAGGAGACCATGATGAATAGTGCTCCTCTCAGAGAGAGAGAGAAAAAGAGAGAGAGAGACCATGATGAATAACATTCCTCCCAGAGAGAGAGAAAAAGACTCACTCACTCAGTCCCTCACTCACCCACTCACTCACTCACTCACTCACTCACTCACTCACTCACTCACTCTCTCTCCTTTGATTGGCATTCTCATTGGGTTGTTTATGTGGGTAATTGCACCTGCAGATTGACTGGCTGGCTGCATATTGAACTGGGGTAATTAAAGCTTTGGATAGATTGGGTTCTGCGGTCTGGAGAAGTAATATACAATCATCATTCTCTCTGAGGGAGAGCAGTTTGCGTTCATATAACCCCACCACAGGCCTTTGGATGAGTCTCTTCTCTGCAGAGCAATAACATGCCTCAGCAGGCAGCTATCTGCTACTGTAGAACAGGTCCTTTGATTATAATACAGCAGGTGTTACCGCCAATCCAGCGGCCCATTCATCTCTGCCTGCTTTTAAGGGACACAGTGCAGGGAAGCCACACGGAAAATAAATAGCTTGTTCCATTGGAAGTGAGTTGATGGAATAATGGGTCTTAGCCTATATAACAATAGTTTATTTTTGTCATTCTAATCTATGGAATGCATAAGCATCTGTGTTGGCCCACTTCCTTGATGGAAAAAGCATTTTTTATTTTTTTTATTTAACCTTTATTTAACCAGGAAGGGCTCATTGAGATTTAAAATCTCTTTTTCAAGAGCGTCCTGGCCAAGATAGGCAGCACCAAGTCATTACAAAAAGTTACAGACAGACAACATGAAAAACTACAAGTAATCTAGTAAAAAACATTCATGAATTCACAAGAGTATAACAATATCAAAAACAGCAAATTAAAAACATTGACAGGTAAGGGAATCAGCCTCAAAATCCTTCATCAGAGATTTAAAAACACCAATCGGGACAAGTTCTTGCAGTTTAAAATGATTTTGTAAGGTGTTCCAAGACGATGGCGCAGAGTACATAAAAGACCTTTTACCAAGTTCAGTTCGGACATTTGGAACAGGTAGCAGGATAAATTCCAGTGAACGAAGAGTGTGTGATTGTGCATTGTGTGATTGGCTAAACTGTGTGTTGTGAGACATGGATAGGCTGCATTTCACACATGAAATAACAATCTATGTCAAGTTTCATATCTACCTTGGGAGATGATTAAATTACAGTATCAATATATAGATCTTTTGAAGTCATAAAGTCGAAGCGATTGTAATAACCGAGGCCCTGCATTATTGAGCCCTGTAGACCGCTTACTCATTTTGAAATCTGAGCTTGTAAAATCAATGTGTTTTCTTTATTCACCACTTGAGGGAGCCACTGGAGTGCTCTGTTCAACCTGTCATTCATAACTTTCTACCCGAGTCAGAGGACCGTTGTCCTCCACCCCAAACGCGGCTGCAAACAGACTTGACTACCAATCCTCTACTTCCCATAGCCGTGGAAGTAGGGGTGCTGAGGGTGCTGCAGCACCCACTGAAAAATCTGAATTGAAAAAAAAATATTAATATTTTATTTTATTTTCAGTCAGGTCATTCACGGCCACAACTTGTGGACTTGATTACGTGCTGCTGTGCGGTTTGTTGCTAACGTTACTTTGCTACCTGCCAACTTTACAGTTTTTATTTTTTTATTATCGTTTTGTATTTTTATTTTTCCCTCGCTCAACTTTTTTCATTCAACTTTTTCACCCTGGACACTTTATCTGGACATGGTTCTACAGGACCTCCACCAGCCGAAGCTAAGTAGTAACATTAACATTATGCCTTCTAATTGCAGTTAATGTTCTCATAATATACAGGAGAACGATCGCCTTATGGTGAGGATAGCCGTGCTGCAAGCCCAGCTTCAGACGCAATAGTTAGGCAAGGGTCATTTGCCCCATAGGCAGGGCTCTAACTCTTCTAGCTCCACAAGGAGATAGGGTGCAGGCCAGGCAGCAGGCTGTGCCACCAGTAAGTACAGATAGTAGTATAAATCCCCTCGCACAGTCCCCGCAGCTGGACAATTTTCTCATGGCTTCTGAAAGGAAATGCTGTAGCCTTCTCTGGTCTCTCCTCCACCCTTTACGGGGTCTGAGATGCCAAAGCCTCCCACCATTAGCTCTGACAAATTGAAAACCCTAGTTATTGGCGACTCCATTACCCGCAGTATTAGACTTAAAACGAATCACCCAGCGATCATACACTGTTTGCCAGGGGGCAGGGCTACCGACGTTAATGCTAATCTGAAGATGGTGCTGGCTAAAGCTTCAACTGGCGAGTGTAGAGAGTATAGGGATATTGTTATCCACGTCGGCACCAACAATGTTAGGATGAAACAGTCAGAGGTCACCAAGCGCAACATAGCTTCAGCGTGTAAATCAGCTAGAAAGATGTCGGCATCGAGTAATTCTCTGGCCCCCTCCCAGTTAGGGGAAGTGACAAGCTCTACAGCAGAGTCTCACAACTCAATCGCTGGTTGAAAACTGTTTTCTGCCCCTCCCAAAAGATAACATTTGTAGATCATTGGCCCTCTTTCTGGGACTCACCCACAAACAGGACCAAGACTGGCCTGTTGAAGATTGACGGACTCCATCCTAGCTGGAGGAGTGCTAGAAAGGGCTCTAACTCCCCTAGCTCCACAATGAGATAGGGTGCAGGCCAGGCAGCAGGCTGTTAGCCAGCGTGCCAGCTTTGTGGAGTATGCCACTAGCACAGTCAGTATAGTCAGCTCAGCAATCCTCATTGAGACTGTGTCTGTTCCTCGATCTAGGTTGGGCAAAAATAAACATTGTGGTGTTCGCTCTAGCAATCTCACTGGAATAAAGACCTCCTCCATTCCTGCCATTATTGAAAGAGATTGTGATATCTCACATTTCAAAATAGGGCTACTTAATATTAGATCCCTCACTTCCAAGGCAGTTATAGTCAATGAACTAATCACTGATCATAATATTGATGTGATTGGCCTGACTGAAACATGGCTTAAGCCTGATGAATTTACTGTGTTAAATGGGGCCTCTCCTCCAGGTTACATTAGTGACCATATCCCCCGTGCATCCCGCAAAGGCGGAGGTGTTGCTCACATTTAGGATGGCAAATTTCAAATAACAAAAAAACAAATGACTGCATTTTTGTCTTTTGAGCTTCTAGTCATGAAATCTATGCAGTCTACTCAATCACTTTTTATAGCTACTGTTTACAGACCTCCTGGGCTGAGTCCTCACTGAGTTCCCTGAATTCATATCGGACCTTGTAGTCATGGCAGATAATATTGACATTTTTGGTGACTTTAATATTCACATGGAAAAGTCCACAGACCCACTCCAAAAGGCTTTCAGAGCCATCATCGACTCAGTGGGTTTTGTCCAACATGTCTCCGGACCTACTCACTGCCACAGTCATACTCTGGACCTAGTTTTGTCCCGTAGAATAAATGTTGTGGATCTTAATGTTTTTCCTCATAATGATTTCTGCCAATGGAACAGGCTGCCACAAAAATGGGCAGTGGATGTCCGGATTGGGATCGCCGTTCCGGGCCTGTCGTTTGGTCGTCCAGACTGGAAGATCTGGGCAGTAATGTAGGCAGATGTTAACAACGCACACACAATCACAAAATATATAATTACATTTCTTCCCAAATGAGCGGCGTTGTGGCACTGAGTGATGGTTGTATGGGAAACTTGTTTATGGCTCTATCACTTCCTAAGTGTCAAAATAAATTAAATAGGGGCCTCCTGGGTGGCGCAGTGGTCTAGGGCACTGCATCGCAGTGCTAGCTGCGCCACCAGAGTCTCTGGGTTTGCGCCCAGGCTCTGTCGCAGCCGGCCGCGACCGGGAGGTCCGTGGGGCGACGCACAATTGGCATAGCGTCGTCCGGGTTAGGGAGGGTTTGGCCGTGTTTGGCCGGTAGGGATATCCTTGTCTCATCGCGCTTCAGCGACTCCTGTGGCGGGCCGGGCGCAGTGCGCGCTAACCAAGGGGGCCAGGTACACAGTGTTTCCTCCGACACATTGGTGCGGCTGGCTTCCGGGTTGGAGGCGCGCTGTGTTAAGAAGCAGTGCGGCTTGGTTGGGTTGTGCTTCGGAGGACGCATGGCTTTCGAACTTCATCTCTCCCGAGCCCGTACGGGAGTTGTAGCGATGAGACAAGATAGTAATTACTAGCGATTGGATACCACGAAAATTGGGGAGAAAATGGGATAAAATTTTAAAAAATTAAAATAATAATAATAAATTAAATGAAAAGGAATGAAAGCATAAACAAAAGAAATACAACATATAGTTATCACACCTTAATCATCTAATTGGACTGTATTCTATATACGTCCAAGGTCCTGGCAAAATGACCCTATCATGGCATTGTCTAATGTCATATCTAGGGTGTTCCTAATTTGCGGTGTGTTGTTTAGGGCACTATCCTAAGTTGATAACTACATGATAAGTCTATAGCTGCAAGGAACCAGCTTCGGGAAGTCTACAGGGATGACCTATGGACCTCTGTGGAGAAACTGGTGAGTACTGTAGCTGAAAAGTCAAAGGCGTCAGAGTACATTTTAAACTTTACTAACGCTGGTATTTTGTTCTAACCATTAAGTGATTCGAGCATAAATCCTCATTAAATGTTCCGTTGTACGTGTGTTTTCATGCTTACATAAGCGCACATGCCAAGGGAAAGAACCAAGTATCCTGGTAGGTTACAACTTGTTCAGAATGAGTCTGAAGTCATCAGATAATTTCCAGGTCGATGCCTGGAGGTCAGTAAGAATCGGTGTCGACCTCAAGACGTGTTAAGGGGACCTGTCGTAGTTTTATCAATAGCAATTTGACTTGTGAGGTCTCTAATCTTCTTACTGATTGTTGCTGGACTGACTGTACTGGCATTGGTACTGGTACTCAAGGGGACCAGTTATCCTACCGATTTATTCTGAAATATTATCCTACTGGAACACATGATTAGAGCACTTTGCTAGTTGAAATGTAGTTGAACCTACACATGGCAAGGCATGACTATTATTGCTATTTGTTTTGGAGGTGGAAGTTTACGACCAGTGAGGTACACCTCAGTAATATCTTGGATTTGTTCTAAGATTACCACCATCTAGGGGCCTTTCTGCTCATCACTGTTCTCATACGGGAGTTTACAACTAGATTTGTTTTCTGCTCTGGTAGCCTTGTACGGTGTTGCGTTTAGTTTTCGACCCCCCCCATTGGCTTCGATGAGGCTCATCATGGGTCTGGGCTACTATTCTCACCCTTTGTGTTTCAGGACCCCGCCACCAGTGGGTGGTGTTGGTATCCGAGGCACAAAGGAGAAGGTCGGACCCTATTTACGAGTTGTCAGCAGCCGCGTTGTTATGTAGAATGGTCAATGGTCAATCAGGTTTGCTGATGGAATGTGTCGAGATATCGTAATATCTCATTGGATCGGATTCTGCACCAAGAGGTTTCGAAACGTCTTTTTCCCAAGGGGTGCTTTCGACAGATACCCCTCGTGGATGACTACATTGCACCTAGCGTTTGGGGAAGACAGTGTGATCAGGGGAGAAGGCACTGTGACCTGTGACCATACATGGTTGTTTTTCCAATCCATCAGTGGGAGTAACCGATCCATCAAGTCTGCTCCGAATAGCAGGGTTTCAGATTCGAGGCTGGTAACATACAGAGGGTGAATGAGCGATACGTCCTGGAAGAGTAGTTTCAGCATGACTCTCAATGTGAGAGGCGAGGTAGTCTGAGTGAAATCTCGAAGTGTAGTGTCACTTCGTTCCACTTTTAACCAACGTTTAGTTGGCTTCAAAGCCCTTTTGAGATCATCGAACAATGTTTAAGAGATGAACGATATTGTTGCGGCCTAATCAATTAGCGCATGACAAGTTAAGCAGTCCTCCAGAACTGTTTCCAGGTATGGCCATTTAGAGTCACGTTTAGTGGACATATTCCCCACAAAGTGGAGTGGTCGTTCGTAGCAACATGATGTGCCATTTCTGTTCAAGGTGAAAGCAGATCAACTTTTCAGATTTTGAGTTGACTTGGCTTTAACAAAGCTTTTGACCTTTTTCTTCGCAACCTTTGTATCAGAGTCCATAGAGGAAGTGGGCTTGTTTCTTGATCAAGCGGGCCCTGGATAGGTTCTCGAGTGAGAGCGGGATAATCTTTAATTTCAATGTCCTTGCTAAGGGTGTTAATTCCTGCGAAACCTGGTATCCGATAATTCCCCGTCTAGTCCTTGTGACTTATCTTTTACCCTATCCTCAAATTTTTCATGCTTTAGTTCTTCATGTAGTGGAACTTCTAGAGAACATTGGTCTACGTTTTGATCGTCCTTTAACCCTTTGTTACCCTTGTGCTCTGACACTTTGTGTGGGTTGGGTGCAGGAACATAGCGAACAGGTCAATTTTAGCGGCAGTCGTTTCGATGGAGACGTACTTCACAGTTATTTTGACCGCGGTGGTTATTGTAATCGTGGTTTCATGGTAGAAACTGTTGTTGTGTGTAATCTCTTAATGCTCCAATACCTGATAATGCACCCTCTAACTGGAGAGAGTGATCCTGGTCAAACTTCAAAACTGAGTGGTCAGGGCTCTTAGCGTTGTGAGCTTTTGATGCCTCAAAAGCTGTGCTTGCAAGCTCTCTGAGTTGTTAGATAGACAAGCCAACGTGGGCTGTAGGGCCCAAATAGGTAATGAAGGTGGGATACATGTTCGACAGAAACATTTGTTTGAATGGTAACAGCTCTTCCATTCCTGTTTCAGTGAGTAAGCTTATGGGTGTTCATTCCGAGCTTGTTTGACAGTGTTAGCCAGTGAGCCATCGTGTTTGCGAGTTGCAGAACCACTGAATTCTAATTTCAAAGTTGTGGCAAGTTTATAGTAGTCGTTAAGCATGTGTGGTTGTTGTAGACGAATGAACCTCGTCACGTGTCTATTCGACGTTCGCTTCAACAGGTATACCCTGTCAGAACCCATAATGTTCGGGTAGCCATCCAATGCCTTTATGTCAGCTAGGAACGTCTCAGTATCGTTTGGCTGACCTGGAACGGGGTCAAAGGTGGGGAAATTCTTGACGAGTTTCATGGTTTCAAAGTTTTACTGTTAACCTACAAAGCATTACATGGGCTTGCTCCTACCTATCTTTCCGATTAGGTCCTGCCGTGCATACCTACACATACGCTACGGTCACAAGACGCAGGCCTCCTTATTGTCCCTAGAATTTCTAAGCAAACAGCTGGAGGCAGTGTTCTTCTATATAGCTCAATTTTTAAGTCTTTATTGAGGACTCATCTTTTCAGTAGGTCCTATGATTGAGTGTAGTCTGGCCCAGGGGTGTGAAGTTGAGCGGAAAGGCACTGGAGCGACGAACCGCCCTGCTGTCTCTACCTGGCCGGTTCCCCTCTCTGCACTGGGATTCTCTGCCTCTAACCCTATTACGGGGACTAAGTCACTGGCTTACTGGTGCTCTTCCATGCCGTTCCTAGGAGGGGTGCGTCACCTGAGTGGGTTGAGTCACTGACGTGATCTTCCTGTCTGGGATGGTGCCCCTCTCGGGTTCGTGCCGTGGGGGAGATCTTTGTGGGCTAAACTCGGCCTTGTCTCAGAGTAGGAAGTTGGTGGTTGAAGATATCCCTCTAGTGGTGTGGGGGCTGTGCTTTGGCAAACTGGGTGGGTTTATATCTTGCCTGTTTGGCCCTGTCTGGGGGTATCACCGGACGGGTCCACAGTGTCTCCCAACCCCTCCTGTCTCAGCCTCTAGTATTTATGCTGCAATAGTTTGTGTCAGGGAGCTAGGATCAGTCTGTTATATCTGGAGTATTTCTCCTGTCTTATCCGGTGTCCTGTGTGAATTTAAGTATGCTCCCTCTAACTCTCCCTCTCTTTTCTCTCTTCTCTCGGAGGACCTGGGCCCTAGGACCATGCCTCAGGACTACCTGACCTGATGACTTCTTGCTGTCCCCAGTCCACTTAGTCGTGCTGCTGCTCCAGTTTCAACTGTTCTGCCTGCAGCTATGGAACCCTGACCTGTTCAACGGACTTGCTACCTTGTCCCGGACCTGCTGTTTTCGACTCTCTCTCTCTACCGCACCTGCTGTCTCTAACTCTGAATGATCGGCTATGAAAAGCCCACTGACATTTACTCCTGAGGTGCTGACCTGTTGCACCCTCTACAACCACTGTGATTATTATCATTTGACCCTGCTGGTCATCTATGAACATTTGAACATCTTGGCCATGTACTGTTATAATATCCACCCGGCACAAACAGAAGAGGACTGGCCACCCCTCAGAGCCTGGTTCCTCTCTACGTTTCTTTTTAGGGAGTTTTTCCTAGCCACCGTGCTTCTACATCTGCATTGCTTGCTGTTTAGGGTTTTAGGCTGGGTTTCTGTATAAACACTTTGTGACGTTGGCTGATGTAAAAAGGGCTTTATAAATACATTTGATTGATTGATTGATCAGTTGTTTTTCTCACAAAAGTAGTGCACTGGGCATTTACTTGTGTTAGAACACCGATATAGACATATGTAGCACAGGCAAAACTCTGCTTTGGCAAAAAAGTTAGTTGTATAATTAAGAACAGTATCTTGCAGGATTCAATAGTTGTAATTGTAAGACTTGTTGCCCTGTACCTTTCTCTGGGATTGTCATTCTAATGGAATCCAGAAAGAACAAACCCTGTCCTAAAACATTTACATCAAAAAGGTGCAAAGTTATGGTCAAAGACACAAAACATCCACATCAAATTAGATCTTGTTCTTGAACCAATAACATGGAAAACAACCACTTTTTGTGCAGTATTAATTTACCATCCTTACAAACCACAAATGTACTTTACTGTATTGTACATTTGCTGGTAATCTAAGTTTGTACGGGTAGACTTTTCATCACCATAAAGAAAAACAATGCACCATACAGTAATCGAGTACATTGAGACTAAGTGGTTTGTGATGATATGATGTGATGATCTGGCTTAGTTGGTAGAGTATGGCCCTTGCAATGCTAGGGTTGTGGGTTTAATTCCTATGGGGGACCAGTACGGAACAAGTATGAAAATGTATGCACTCACTACTATATGTTGCTCTGGATATGAGTGTCTATGGAAAAGGAATGACTAGACCATTATAGCTTCACATTGAAATAAGTTGCATTCGCAAAGTATTTCGAAAAACTGGAAAACATATACTCAAGCAAGTATTTTTATATTCCACACATCAGATTAACTGTTTTGTACAGATAATTATCAGACTCAAGTTACAAAAGCTGGTAAACACTCAAATACATGTAGTTATGTTTCTCTCTCACACAAGTAGTGCTTTACTTGTCCTGTATTAGCGACAAATACAGACATCTTCAGTGTCCGTCAATTTTTTTAAATTATATATCCACTACTGCATCCAAATCGCAGCACCCCCACCCCCAAACTACTCCCCCCACCTTCCCACGCACTCAGCTGTCCCCCATAACCTCACCGCTGCAGTCCGAGCCACAGTCACCAGCGAGGCGCAGCGGAAAGGTGGGATCCCCGAACCTACAGCAAAGCAGAGATCAACTCCGGGGTGAAAACTGTCAACTGGAAACTTCAAGGATGCCCAATAAATGGGTTAAGTACGAAATATACTTTGGAACATCTACAGACAAAGTAAGCAATCATTTGATTGGATAATTTTTGGGAAAGAATTACGCTACTTAAAAATATTTTGGTGGATTTCTATGGACGCAGTCATTTGACCAAAGCAGATGCTCGCACATAGCACGAATAGAATGTGCACTTCTGACATTTTTCTTTAACCCTCAAACTGGATTTACGAACCCTGAACGAGACGTTCTTGGAGTGTGTGGGAGCGCACGGCGCTGCGTCAAACGGAACAATGAACGTCAGTCTGGGACTCACAAACATCACCACCTGTGGAAACGAGTCCATGGTGCTCAAACCGCAACATGTCAAACAGAAAGGTGAGGAGCCGGGCCACCTATATTTATGTTTATTCATAAACCTAAATGAAGTGACCAAATACGGAAAAAAAGATACACAAAAGCAGTGTTTTGGTTTGTTAACTGGATTCGTCCTGACATTCGTTATTTTCTTATTTCTAGTTGTTTATTATTATTTGTGTACTTGTATGACATGTTTACTGCATTGTTAGGAGCTGGTAACACAAGCATTTCGCTGCACCCCCTATAACATCTGCTAAACTGTTTACGCGACCAATAGGCCTACAGTTTGATTTGAAAAACCATTGCATTTTTGTCAATCTGACACAGAATTCAGTTCACCAGCAATAGGCGCTCAAACTACGGATTCCTTGATATTTCGTTTATCAATAGGCCCATTCCAAATATCGAAGTTAAACTATTACATGCAAAGTACAAATGCAAATGTTTCCATGATGCTATTCCATTATTTTATTTAATAAATCGAATTATATATAATAGAATAATGAATTGGTTGCAATTAATATCATTTAAAAGGGCTGGAACATGATTTTACGATTGCTACAGTAATCAATGTCCCCTATCTTTCTAAGAATTGTTGGTCAACCGAGTCAACCCGAGTGCAGATGCCTAGACTTCTCCACAAATGAATTACAGTAGCACTAGTCTAGTGTGTTTTCATACAGTGCGTGCGCGTGTGAGTGTGTATGTGTGTGTGTGTGCAGTGATGTAGCTAATTAATTTAGCAGCAGAAAAAGCAACAGCGCATTACGCACTCATGTATCCAATCTAGTCACAACGAAACCCAATGCTGGAGAACATCACTCTTATTCAGAAATCGTCACTCCTGGAAATACACCCCTAAACCATAACTACCACCCATCCTTAAACAAATTGTTGACAGACATTACTACTGCAATGTTTACCATACATGAAGCCAATTCCCAGTGCAGTCAGGAGACTGAAGCTTTATGCCTGCTCCACAAGGTCAGCATTGCTCTTTATCATTCTGGAAAACTCAATGTTCTAGCTGTATCTGTCCACTGCTAACAAGGTGGCTTTTTCCCACGCTCATTTTGATCTGTTGTCTAGAGCAAGGGCAGTGTGTGTGTGTGTGTGTGTGTGTGTGTGTGTGTGTGTTTGATAGCTAGAGAAATGACCAAAGAGAGCATTCCCTTCCAGCTCCTCCATCCATCCCTCTATTAGTGAATGATATTGACATGCTGATTTACCGTAATGAAAATCAACTCTGAATACCTATGAGAAACAGGTTGGTGTCAGGTGTCTGAGAAATGTGATCAGAGAAAATTATTTATTTTATTTATTTATTTCACCTTTATTTAACCAGGTAGGCAAATTGAGAACACGTTCTCATTTACAATTGCGACCTGGCCAAGATAAAGCAAAGCAGTTCGACACATACAACAACACATAGTTACACATGGAGTAAAACAAACATACAGTCAATAATACAGTGAAAAATAAGTCTATATACAATATGAGCAAGTGAGGTGAGATAAGGGAGGTGAAGGCAACAAAATATATATATAAATAAATAAAAATATAAAAAGGACATGGTGGCGAAGTAAATACAATATAGCAAGTAAAAAAAACACTGGAATGGTTGGTTTGCAGTGGAAGAAGGTGCAAAGTAGAGATAGAAATAATGGGGTGCAAAGGAGCAAAATAAATAAATACAGTAGGTAAAGAGGTAGTTGTTTGGGCTAAATTATAGATGGGCTATGTACAGGTGCAGTAATCTATGAGCTGCTCTGACAGCTGGTGCTTAAAGCTAGTGAGGGAGATAAGTGTTTCCAGTTTCAGAGATTTTTGTAGTTCGTTCCAGTCATTGGCAGCAGAGAACTGGAAGGAGAGGCGGCCAAAGGAAGAATTGGTTTTGGGGGTGACCAGAGAGATATACCTGCTGGAGCGCGTGCTACGGGTGGGCGTTGCTATGGTGACCAGCGAGCTGATATAAGGGGGGACTTTATGTCATGTTTTGTCTTTGTTCATCATGTCTTGTCCCTGTGCTTCCCTCTGCTGGTCTTATTAGGTTCTTTCCCTCTTTCTATTCCTCTCTCTCCTCCTCCCTCTCTCCCTCCCCCGCTCTCTCTCTCTATCGTTCCGTTCCTGCTCCCAGCTGTTTCTCTTTCTCCTAACGACCTCATTTACTCTTTCACACCTGTCCCCTATTTTTGCCCTCTGATTAGAGTCCCTATTTCTCCCTCTGTTTTCCGCTTCAGTCCTTGTCGGATTCTTGTTTGAGGTTAGCTGCTCTGTGTCCTTGTTCCGCCCTGTTGTGTTTTTTGCATTTGTCAGATGCTGCGTGTGAGCAGGTGTCTATGTCAGCTACGGTCTGTGCCTTCCTGAAGCGACCTGCAGTCTGTGGTCGCGTCTCCAGTCGTTCCTCTCTACTGACAAGAGGTTTTCAGTTTCCTGTTTTGGATTACCTTTGATAATATCCAGGAACATCATTGTTTGTTTAAAACTGGAATAAAGACTCTGTTTCTATTACGTCGCTTTTGGCTCCTCCTTCATCAGCATAACAGAAGAATCCGACCAAGAATGGACCCAGCGACTATGGATTCTCTCAACACTACCGTCAAGTTCCAGGGAGCAATGCTCGGCAGACACGAGCAGGAATTGTCTGCTGCTCGTCATGCCGTTGAGACCCTGGCCGCTCAGGTCTCCGATCTCTCAGGACAGTTTCAGAGTCTTCGTCTCGTACCACAAGCTACTTCCTGTTCTTCCGAGTCTCCGGAACCCAGGGTTAATAATCCACCATGTTACTCTGGACAGCCCACTGAGTGTCGCTCCTTTCTCACCCAGTGTGATATTGTGTTCTCTCTCCAGCCCAACACATACTCTGGAGAGAGAGCTCGGATCGCTTACGTCATATCACTCCTTACTGGGCGGGCTCGGGAGTGGGGCACAGCTATCTGGGAGGCAAGGGCTGAGTGTTCTGACGTTTATCAGAACTTTAAGGAGGAGATGATACGGGTCTTTGATCGTGCAGTTTTTGGGAAGGAGGCTTCCAGGGGTCTGGCTTCCCTATGTCAAGGTGATCGATCCATAACGGATTACTCTATAGAGTTTCGTACTCTTGCTGCATCCAGTGACTGGAACGAGCCGGCGTTGCTCGCTCGTTTTCTGGAGGGACTCCACGCTGAGGTTAAGGATGAGATTCTCTCCCGGGAGGTTCCTTCCAGCGTGGACTCTTTAATTTTACTCGCCATCCGCATAGAATGACGGGTAGATCTTCGTCACCGAGCTCGTGGAAGAGAGCTCGCGTTAGCGGGGCTTCCCTTCTCCGCATCTCAACCATCTCCTTCCATCGGCTCAGAGACTGAGCCCATGCAGCTGGGAGGTATTCACATCTCGACTAAGGAGAGGGAACGGAGAATCACCAACCGCCTTTGCTTCTATTGCGGTTCTGCTGGACATTTTGTCATGTCATGTCCAGTTAAAGGCCAGAGCTCATCAGTAAGCGGAGGGCTACTGGTGAGCGCTACTACTCAGGTCTCTCCATCAAGATCCTGTACTACCTTGTCGGTCCATCTACGCTGGACCGGGTCGGCTGCTTCCTGCAGTGCCTTGATAGACTCTGGGGCTGAGGGTTGTTTTATGGACGAAGCATGGGCTCGGAAACATGACATTCCTCTCAGAGAGTTAGGGAGGATCACACCCATGTTCGCCTTAGATGGTAGTCCTCTTCCCAGTATCAGATATGAGACACTACCTTTAACCCTCACAGTATCTGGTAACCACAGTGAGACCATTTCTTTTTTGATTTTTCGTTCACCTGTTACACCTGTTGTTTTGGGTCATCCCTGGCTAGTATGTCATAATCCTTCTATTAATTGGTCTAGTAATTCTATCCTATCCTGGAACGTTTCTTGTCATGTGAAGTGTTTAATGTCTGCTATCCCTCCTGTTTCTTCTGTCCCCTCTACTCAGGAGGAGCCTGGTGATGTGACAGGAGTGCCGGAGGAATATCATGATCTACGCACGGTCTTCAGTCGGTCCAGAGCCAACTCTCTTCCTCCTCACCGGTCGTATGATTGTTGTATTGATCTCCTTCCGAGGACCACTTCCCCTCGGGGTAGATTATTCTCTCTGTCGGCTCCCGAACGTAAGGCTCTCGATGATTATCTGTCTGCTGAAGGCATTCAGATGGATCCCGCTAAGGTCCAGGATGTCAGCGATTGGCCCGTTCCTAAGTCACGTGTCGAGTTACTGTGCTTTCTCGGTTTCGCTAATTTCTATCGGCATTTCATTCGTAATTTCGGTCAAGTGGCTGCCCCTCTCACAGCTCTGACTTCTGTCAAGTCTTGCTTTAAGTGGTCCGGTTCCGCCCAGGGAGCTTTTGATCTCCTCAAGAAGCGTTTTACATCCGCCCCTATCCTTGTTACTCCTGACGTCACTAAACAATTCATTGTCGAGGTTGACGCTTCAGAGGTGGGCGTGGGAGCCATTCTGTCCCAGCGCTTCCAGTCTGACGATAAGGTCCATCCTTGCGCTTACTTTTCTCATCGCTTGTCGCCATCGGAACGCAACTATGATGTGGGTAACCGCGAACTGCTCGCCATCCGCTTAGCCTTAGGCGAATGGCGACAGTGGTTGGAGGGGGCGACCGTTCCTTTTGTCGTTTGGACTGACCATAAGAACCTTGAGTACATCCGTTCTGCCAAACGACTTAATGCACGTCAAGCTCGATGGGCATTGTTTTTCGCTCGTTTCGAGTTCGAGATTTCCTATCGTCCGGGAAATAAGAACACCAAGCCTGATGCTTTATCCCGTCTCTTTAGTTCTCCTGTGGTTTCTACCGAACCCGAGGGGATTCTCCCTGAAGGGCGTGTTGTCGGGTTGACTGTCTGGGGAATTGAGAGACAGGTAAAGCAAGCACTCACTCACACTGCGTCGCCGCGCGCTTGTCCTAGTAACCTTCTGTTCGTTCCTGTCTCTATTCGTCTGGCTGTTCTTCAGTGGGCTCATTCTGCCAAGTTAGCTGGTCACCCCGGCGTTCGGGGTACGCTTGCTTCTATTCGCCAGCGGTTTTGGTGGCCTACTCAGGAGCGGGACACGCGCCGTTTCGTGGCTGCTTGTTCGGACTGCGCGCAGACTAAGTCAGGTAACTCTCCTCCTGCCGGTCGTCTTAGACCGCTTCCCATTTCTTCTCGACCATGGTCTCAGATCGCCTTAGACTTTATTACCGGTCTGCCTTCATCTGCGGGGAGGACTGTGAGAGCCGCCAATAAACGTAGGATTAAGAGTCCTAGGTATTGTCGCGGTCAGAGAGTGTGGCTTTCCACTCGTAACCTTTCCCTTACGACAGCTTCTCGCAAGTTGACTCCGCGGTTCATTGGTCCATTCCGTGTCTCTCAGGTCGTTAATCCTGTCGCTGTGCGACTGCTTCTTCCGCGACATCTTCGTCGCGTCCACCCGGTCTTCCATGTCTCTTGTGTCAAGCCTTTTCTTCGCGCCCCCGTTCGTCTTCCCTCCCCCCCTCCCGTCCTTGTCGAGGGCGCACCTATTTACAAGGAACGGAGGATCATGGACATGCGTTCTCAGGGACGTGGTCACCAGTACTTAGTGGATTGGGAGGGTTACGGTCCTGAGGAGAGGAGTTGGGTTCCTTCTCGGGACGTGCTGGACCGTTCGTTGATTGATGATTTCCTTCGTCGCCGCCAGGGTTCCTCCTCGAGTGCGCCAGGAGGCGCTTGGTGAGTGGGGGGGTACTGTCATGTTTTGTCTTTGTTCATCATGTCTTGTCCCTGTGCTTCCCTCTGCTGGTCTTATTAGGTTCTTTCCCTCTTTCTATTCCTCTCTCTCCTCCTCCCTCTCTCCCTCCCCCGCTCTCTCTCTATCGTTCCGTTCCTGCTCCCAGCTGTTTCTCTTTCTCCTAACGACCTCATTTACTCTTTCACACCTGTCCCCTATTTTTGCCCTCTGATTAGAGTCCCTATTTCTCCCTCTGTTTTCCGCTTCAGTCCTTGTCGGATTCTTGTTTGAGGTTAGCTGCTCTGTGTCCTTGTTCCGCCCTGTTGTGTTTTTTGCATTTGTCAGATGCTGCGTGTGAGCAGGTGTCTGTCAGCTACGGTCTGTGCCTTCCTGAAGCGACCTGCAGTCTGTGGTCGCGTCTCCAGTCGTTCCTCTCTACTGACAAGAGGTTTTCAGTTTCCTGTTTTGGATTACCTTTGATAATATCCAGGAACATCATTGTTTGTTTAAAACTGGAATAAAGACTCTGTTTCTATTACGTCGCTTTTGGCTCCTCCTTCATCAGCATAACACTTTAACTAGCAGGGTCTTGTAGATGACCTGGAGCCAGTGGGTTTGGCGACGAGTGTGAAGCGAGGGCCAGCCAACGAGAGCGTACAGGTCGCAGTGGTGGGTAGTATATGGGGCTTTGGTGACAAAACGGATGGCACTGTGATAGACTGCATCCAATTTATTGAGTAGGGTTTTGGAGGCTATTTTGTAAATGACATCACCGAAGTCGAGGATTGGTAGGATGGTCAGTTTTACAAGGGTATGTTTGGCAGCATGAGTGAAGGATGCTTTGTTGCGGAATAGAAAGCCGATTCTAGATTTAACTTTGGATTGGAGATGCTTGATGTGAGTCTGGAAGGAGAGTTTACAGTCTAACCAGACACCTAGGTATTTGTAGTTGTCCACATATTCTAAGTCAGAGCCGTCCAGAGTAGTGATGTTGGACAGGCGGGCAGGTGCAGGCAGCGATCGGTTGAAGAGCATGCATTTAGTTTTACTTGTATTTAAGAGCAATTGGAGGCCACGGAAGGAGAGTTGTATGGCATTGAAGCTCACCTGCAGGGTTGTTAACACAGTGTCAAAAGAAGGGCCAGAAGTATACAGAATAGTGTCGTCTGCGTAGAGGTGGATCAGAGACTCACCAGCAGCAAGAGCGACATCATTGATGTATACAGAGAAGAGAGTCGGTCCAAGAATTGAACCCTGTGGCACCCCCATAGAGACTGCCAGAGGTCCGGACAACAGACCCTCCGATTTGACACACTGAACTCGATCAGAGAAGTAGTTGGTGAACCAGGCGAGGCAATCGTTAGAGAAACCAAGACTGTCGAGTCTGCCGATGAGGATGTGGTGATTGACAGAGTCAAAAGCCTTGGCCAGGTCAATGAATATGGCTGCACAGTACTGTTTCCTATCGATAGCGGTTAAGATATCGTTTATGACCTTGAGCGTGGCTGAGGTGCACCCATGACCAGCTCTGAAACCAGATTGCATAGCGGAGAAGGTATGGTGGGATTCGAGATGGTCGGTAATCTGTTTGTTGACTTGGCTTTCGAAGACCTTAGAAAGGCAGGGTAGGATAGATATAGGTCTGTAGCAGTTTGGGTCAAGAGTTTCCCCCCCTTTGAAGAGGGGGATGACCGCAGCTGCTTTCCAATCTTTGGGAATCTCAGACGACACGAAAGAGAGGTTGAAAAGGCTGGTAATAGGGGTGGCAACAATTTCAGCAGATAGTTTTAGAAAGAAAGGGTCCAGATAATCTAGCCCGGCTGATTTGTAAGGGTCCAGATTTTGCAGCTCTTTCAGAACATCAGCTGACTGTATTTGGGAGAAAGAGAATTGGGGAAGGCGTGGGCGAGTAGCAGAGGGGAGGCCAGTGCTGTTGACCGGGGTAGGGGAAGCCAGGTGGAAAGCATGGCCAGCCGTAGAAAAATGCTTGTTGAAATTCTCAATTATAGTGGATTTGTCGGTGGTGACAGTGTTTCCTATCTTCAGTGCAGTTGGAAGCTGGGTGGAGGTGTTCTTATTCTCCATGGACTTTACAGTGTCCCAGAACTTTTTTGAGTTTGTGTTGCAGGAAGCAAATTTCTGCTTGAAAAAGCTAGCCTTGGCTTTTCTAACTGCCTGTGTATACTGGTTTCTAGCTTCCCTGAAAAGTTGCATATCACGGGGGCTGTTCGATGCTAATGCAGAACGCCATAGGATGTTTTTCTGTTGGTTAAGGGCAGTCAGGTCAGGAGAGAACCAAGGGCTATATCTGTTCCTGGTTCTAAATTTCTTGAATGGGGCATGCTTATTCAAGATGGTGAGGAAGGCATTTAAAAAAAATATCCAGGCATCCTCTACTGACGGGATGAGATCAATATCCTTCCAGGATACCTCGGCCAGGTCAATTAGAAAGGCCTGCTCGCTGAAGTGTTTCAGGGAGCGTTTGACAGTGATGAGTGGAGGTCGTTTGATCGCTGACCCATTACGGATACAGGCAATGAGGCAGTGATCGCTGAGAACTTGGTTGAAAACAGCAGAGGTGTATTTGGAGGGCAAGTTGGTTAGGATGATGTCTATGAGGGTACCCGTGTTTACGGAATTGGGGTGATACCTGGTAGGTTCATTGATAATTTGTGTGAGATTGAGGGCATCAAGCTTAGATTGTAGGATGGCTGGGGTGTTAAGCATGTTCCAATTTAGGTCGCCTAGCAGCACAAGCTCTGAAGATAGATGGGGGGCAATCAGTTCACATATGGTGTCCAGAGCACAGCTGGGGGCAGAGGGTGGTCTATAGCAGGCGGCAACAGTGAGAGACTTGTTTTTAGAGAGGTGGATTTTTAAAAGTAGAAGTTCAAATTGTTTCGGAACAGACCTGGATAGTAAAACAGAACTCTGCAGGCAATCTTTGCAGTAGATTGCAACACCGCCCCCTTTGGCCGTTCTATCTTGTCTGAAAATCTTGTAGTTAGGGATGAAAATGTCAGAATTTTTGGTGGTCTTCCTAAGCCAGGATTCAGACACGGCTAAAACATCTGGGTTGGCAGAGTGTGCTAAAGCAGTGAACAAAACAAACTTAGGGAGGAGGCTTCTAATGTTAACATGCATGAAACCAAGGCTATTACGGTTACAGAAGTCATCAAAAGAGAGCGCCTGGGGAATAGGAGTGGAGCTAGGTACTGCAGGGCCTGGATTCACCTCTACATCACCAGAGGAACAGAGGAGGAGTAGAATAAGGGTACGGCTAAAAGCTATGAGAATTGGTCGTTTAGAACGTCTAGAACAGAGAGTAAAAGGAAGTTTCTGGGGGCGATAAAATAGCTTCAAGGAATAATGTACAGACAAAGGTATGGTAGGATGTGAATACAGTGGAGGTAAACCTAGGTAATGAGTGATGATGAGAGAGATATTGTCTCTAGAAACATCATTGAAACCAGGTGATGTCATCGCATATGTGGGTGGTGGAACTGAGAGGTTGGATATATAGTGAGCAGGGCTAGAGGCTCTACAGTGAAATAAGCCAATAAACACTAACCACAACAGCAATGGACAAGGCATATTTACATTAAGGAGAGACATGCTTAATCGAGTGATCATAAGGGTCCAGTGAGTAGAGGTTGGTTGGGGTCACGGCGATCCAGACAGCTGGCCGGGTAGCTGGCTATCGGTAGCAAGATAACATAGGATGGAGGTCTGTTTTTATTATTATTATATATTTTTTTTCACCTCGTTCGTTTCCGTCGGTAGATTAGTGGGGTTCCGTGTGGTAGAGGGGATCGATCCAATTGGCAAAATAGATATAGTGACCCAAGAAAAAAAAGAAAAAATTGTCCTGTATACTTATTTAGATAGCAGCCGATAAGACAGCTAATAATTAGCAGATGGGTATTCAGAAACGTCGCAATGGAAAAGCCTGTTGAAACCACCTCGGACAATTACGTCGGCAGACCAGTCGTGATGGATCGGCGGGGCTCCGTGTCGGCAATAAAGGGTCCAGTCCAATTGGCAAAAGAGGTATTGTAGCCCAAGAATTCGCTGGGAGACCTCTTCGGCTAGCCGGCAGATGGGCCTAGCTCGAGGCTAGCTCAAGGCTAACTGGTGCTTGTTTCGGGACAGAGGTATTAGCCAGTAGTAGCCACTTGGTTGCAGCTAGCTAGCGACGATGATCCGGTGTAATTGTCCAGAGCTTGCGTCAGGAATCCGGTGATGTGGTAGAGAAAAAGCAGTCCTATATGCTCTGGGTTGATATCGCGCCTGCAGACTGGCAGGTATTGGCCCGAGCTGAAGCTGGCTGGTGTCCGAGTTAAGGGTGAAGACCGCAGCAGTGGCTAACTGACTACTAGCTAGTAGCTAGTTATCTGGCTAGCTTCTGATTGGGGTTACGGTTCTAAAGTATAAAAAAATAGCAGATCCGTACCACATTGGGTGAGGCGGGTTGCGGGAATGTATATTCAGTTCCTAGATGGAAAGTGAAATTAAAATATATACGAAATGTATACAAAAAATACGAGGACTATTTACGCGGGACAAGACGGGACAAGACAAACACACGTCCGACTGCTACGCCATCTTGGAAGCAAAATGATTTTGACATGGGAATAAGGTTGTGACACAAAAGGAGTGGAAGTGAATTGTACACTGCACCAACCAGTATAGATTAAGGGAGAGGGAATGAGGGGAGATGGGAATGTTGGTTAGAAATAATTATTGTGAATCAGATCGTTAAATGATTTTAGGCCATATCTACTCAGCATGGACACCAGCCTTTATGCAACTGGTCTATCAAATCAAATTGTATTAGTCACATGCGCCGAATACAACTGGTGTAGACCTTACAGTGAAATGCTTACTTACGAGCCCCTAACCAACAATGCAGTTAAAAAAAAAAATCTATGTCGGAGGCATTGGTTAGTTGAGGTAATATGTACAGGTAGGTAGAGTTATTAAAGTGACTATGCATAGATGATAACAGCTGAGAATAGCAGCGTCGTAAAAGGGGGGGATAGTCTGGGTAGCAATTTGCTTATGTGTCCAGGAGTCTTATGGCTTGGGGATAAAAACTGTTTAAAAGCCTCTTGGACATAGACTTGGCACTTGGCCTTCCTCTGACACCGCCTGGTGTAGAGGTCCTGGATGGCAGGCAGCTTATTCCAAGTGATGTACTGGGCCATACGCACTACCCTCTGTAGTGCCTTGCGGTCGGAGGCCAAGCAGTTGCCATACCAGGCAGTGATGCAACTAGTCAGGATGCTCTCGATGGTGCAGCTGTAGAACCTTTTGACGATCTCAGGACCCATGCCAAATCTTTTCACCCTCTCGAGGGGGAATAGGTTCTGTCGTGCCCTCTTCACGACTGTCTTGGTGTGCTTGGACTAGAGGTCAACCGATTCATCGGCATGGCTGATTAATTAGGGCCGATTTCAAGTTTTCATAACAATCAATAATCGGCCTTTTTGGACGCCGATTATGGCCGATTACATTGCAATCCATGAGGAAACTGTGTGGCAGGCTGACCACCTGTTATGCAAGTGCAGCGTCAAAAGGACCTTGTGGCTGCAAGGAGCCAAGGTAAGTTGCTAGCTAGCATTAAACGTATCTTATAAAAAACAATCAATCTTCACATAATCACTAGTTAACTACACATGGTTGATGATATTACTAGGTTAACTAGCTTGTCCTGCGTTGCATATAATCAATGCGGTGCCTGTTAATTTATCATCGAATCACAGCCTACTTCAACTTCGCCAAACGGGTGACGATTTAACAAAAACGCATTGCCGAAAAAACACAATCTTTGCACAAATGTAGCTAACCATAAACATAAAAACATAAACACCATAAATACAAATGGTATAGAGAGAAATAGTCGACGCGTCATAATTTCTATAATAACTACAACCTAAAACTTCTTAACTGGGAATATTGAACCACCAGCTTTCATATGTTCTCATGTTCTGAGCAAGGAACTTAAACGTTAGCTTTTTTACATGGCACATATGGCACTTTTACTTTCTTCTCTGGTATCGGCTTTTTTTGGTCCTCCAATAATCGATATCGGTATTCGTGTTGAAAAATCATAATCGTTCGACCTCTAGCTTGAACCATGTTAGTTTGTTGGTGATGTGGACACCAAGGAACTTGAAGCTCTCAACCTGCTCCACTGCAGCCTCGTCGATGAGAATGTGGGCATGCTCGGTCCTCTTTTTCCTGTAGTCCACAATCATCTCCTTTGTCTTGATCACGTTAAGGGAGAGGTTGTTGTCCTGGCACCACATGGCCAGGTCTCTGACCTCCTCCCTATAGGCTGTCTCGTCGTTGTCGGTGATCAGGCCTACCACTGTTGTGTCATCGACAAACTTAATGATGGTGTTGGAGTCGTGCATAGCCGTGCAGTCATGAGTGAACAGGGAGTACAGGAGGGGACTGAGCACGCACCCCTGAGGGGCCCCTGTGTTGAGGATCAGGGTGGCGGATGTGTTGTTACCTACCCTACCCGGCTCGTCAGGAAGTGTGTGTTGTGATGTGTGTGTTTGACCAGCGCTCTGTCAACAACAGCAGTTGGTACAAACTGAGGCTGTGTACGGAGACGAGAGAGTCTTAAGCCTGAGGAGGCCCTTCACTGCCCTGTATGTAACACACACTATATTTAGCATGCCCCTCAGAATCACACACATTATCCGACACACACACACACACACACACACACACACACACACACACACACACACTGATGAGGAATATCCAAGACCGCAGCTGCTGCCATCAACTTTAGTCACTCAGTCACCCTAACACTTGCTCACTTTCTCACTCAACCACTCAAATTTCTCTGTTTCTCTCACTTTCTCTTTGTCCCTGTGTGTCCTGGTATTTTTAGAACAGTAGACTGAAGTAGGCAGACAGAAAAACAGACAGTGCTGTATGCTGGTGGAATCACATAGAGGGTTGAGTGATTTCATAGCAAGCCAAGCCTCCTTGACCAGAGGACTAGAGGTTCAGCTCTAACACTCAGATGACTCCCACATGCTTCATGCCCTCTTGTCATTGTGAAGCAGACAGTTATACTTGATTTAAACTCTTTTTACAGGGCTGGGATGGATTCCATTTCAATTCAGTCAATTCAGGTGAGAAATTGAAGACCAATTTGACTGCAAATTACCCTTTGTTTTCAAATCAGAAGATTAAATAAATTAATAAAATTTCAATACATTTTGAGAATCAATGGAGTTGAAATGTAGTTGAGCCTGGTTTGTGTTAAGTTAACTCCTCCCATCATGCATGACTAGGTGCTGCAAACAGCATGAGCTATCATATCAAAAGACGTAACTCCTGACAAGTCATCTAACACGGCTATAACACACACACAGCAATTCAGGTCGTCTGTAAACCCTTCTCACTAGCTGTAGTACATTACAATATGACAGTCTTATAGTAGGTCATAAAGTGATATTATCTCTTACGGAAGTGCTTGACATTTGTCACCTGTCGTATCATGCTTATAACATTGTAAATTAGGCTGGATGATAGATGATCACTGTGGTACATTTTTTATTAAACTAATAAAATGTCTCCCAGTAAAAAGTGTCTGCTGCCCCAGTGCACTCATATTGCTAGTGCCATTAAAGAGTCATGTTTATTCTTATGGCCCATTGTGCAGTATATGTGGTAATAAGGTGGACGTGACAAGCAGTGACAAAGACAAGCTAGAGACAGTACCAAAGACAGTCTAGAGACAGCGACAGACTTGCTAGAGACAGTACCAAAGACAGGCTAGAGACAGTACCAAAGACAGGCTAGAGACAGTACCAAAGACAGGCTAGAGACAGTACCAAAGACAGGCTAGAGACAGTACCAAAGACAGGCTAGAGACAGTGCCAAAGACAGGCTAGAGACAGTACCAAAGACAGGCTAGAGACAGTACCAAAGACAGGCTAGAGACAGCGACAGACTTGCTAGAGACAGTACCAAAGACAGGCTAGAGACAGTACCAAATACAGGCTAGAGACAGTACCAAAGACAGGCTAGAGACAGTGACAGACTTGCTAGAGACAGTGACAGACTTGCTAGAGACAGTACCAAAGACAGGCTAGAGACAGTACCAAAGACAGGCTAGAGACAGTACCAAAGACAGGCTAGAGACAGTACCAAAGACAGGCTAGAGACAGTGGCAAAGACAGGCTAGAGACAGTGCCAAAGACAGGCTAGAGACAGTACCAAAGACAGGCTAGAGACAGTACCAAAGACAGGCTAGAGACAGTGGCAAAGACAGGCTAGAGACAGTGCCAAAGACAGGCTAGAGACAGTGCCAAAGACAGGCTAGAGACAGTGGCAAAGACAGGCTAGAGACAGTGCCAAAGACAGGCTAGAGACAGTACCAAAGACAGGCTAGAGACAGTACCAAAGACAGGCTAGAGACAGTACCAAAGACAGGCTAGAGGCAGTACCAAAGACAGGCTAGAGGCAGTGGCAAAGACA
The DNA here is from genome assembly GCF_029448725.1 of Salvelinus fontinalis. NCBI lineage: Eukaryota > Metazoa > Chordata > Actinopteri > Salmoniformes > Salmonidae > Salvelinus > Salvelinus fontinalis. The sequence continues at coordinate 22,571,735 of NC_074687.1, forward strand.
GGCTAGAGACAGTACCAAAGACAGGCTAGAGACAGTACCAAAGACAGGCTAGAAACAGTGCCAAAGACAGGCTAGAGACAGTACCAAAGACAGGCTAGAAACAGTGCCAAAGACAGGCTAGAAACAGTGCCAAAGACAGGCTAGAGACAGTACCAAAGACAGGCTAGAAACAGTACCAAAGACAGGCTATCGATCACAAGTAGAATCCTCCTAGTTTCCAAATGGCACCCTGTTCCCTATATAAAGCTCTATGGGCCCTGGTTAAAAGTAGTGCACTGTGTAGGGAATAGGGAGTCATTTACACTATTTGCTATTTAGTGTCTGTTTTTACAGTGTTTGGAGGGTGATAGGGTGGCCGGTGTCCCGGTGGTTAGCGCATTGCGCCAGTAACTGGAAGGTTGCCAGTTCGAATCCCCGAGCTGACAAGGCAAACGATCTGCTGTTCTGCCCTTGAGCAAGGCAGTTAGTTAACCCCCCAAAACTACTATGTCTACACAATGGTTTTGATTTGTTTGATTTTAACAAGGCAGACTCAGTGGGTGTCATGTTTACTTCACTGTGGATTTAGTGTGGCTTACCCCACCTCTAAACAATCACAACTACTACCTCCATTTATGCAGTTTCCCATTCTCTCCGCTCCCCGCTGACTGTGTAAGCTAAGGAGAGATTTGCGCTGTGCCTTAAAATGGGAAAAATCTAACCAGTAAGATATCTGTGTGTGTTGTTTTCATTTGGAAATGTTGGTGCATGAGGCCGGGGTTGCTAGGCTACTGTGTATTGGGGAGAGAAACTTGAGGAAACATTCAACAAACTGGACTATTGAGTCATCATTTAGCACCTGCATACCCAACAAGCAATTCAATTCAAACCTTTTCAAAAACAGTGTCAACACAAATGCTTCTGTACTGGCCAATCAAAATGCTGAGTCACTCAACATGGACTTACTATTTCTCTCTCTTTTTCCATCTCAGTAATGGATGGATGCCTTCCGTAATGAGCTGTAGTGATGGAAGCTGTAGGCCCAGGTTCTGACCAAAGGGGTGAAAATGCACAATTATCTTTATTTTCTAGTTACAGTATGTCTCTCTCTCTCTCTCTCTCTCTCTCTTTCTTTGTCTCTGTCTATGTCTCTGTCTCCGCTACCTCTCTCTCTTCCCTTCCTTTCTCTCTTCCCTTCCTTGCTCTCTGAGAAGGAGGAATGAGTGTGTGATGGTCCATATTGATAGGGACTAGCAGGTTGTATCCCAGGGGTAATTAAGGAGAGAATTTGCTCCTCTCCTAGTACAAGCAGCCAGCAGGATGACAAAAGTAAATGAAATGTGCTCAAGGAGTTATGGCTGTTCCCTGCAAAGCCACCGAGCACACAGGGAAACTATTTGGCTTCCCGTGTAACATATTAAATTAGAGAGAGAGAGGAACAGAGAGAGAGAGGAACAGAGAGAGAGAGAGAGGAACAGAGAGAGAGAGGAACAGAGAGAGCGAGAGAGGAACAGAGAGAGAGAGGAACAGAGAGAGAGAGAGAGGAACAGAGAGAGAGAGGAACAGAGAGAGAGAGGAACAGAGAGAGAGAGAGAGGAACAGAGAGAGAGAGGAACAGAGAGAGAGAGAGAGGAACAGAGAGAGAGAGGAACAGAGAGAGAGAGAGAGGAACAGAGAGAGATGCACATACGTGCCACAAACCCAAACACGTGAATGCACTTACCACAGTTCTGCTCAGCTTGTTATTGAGAATGTGTTTAATTGCAGGCGCCTCCAAACACATTGTAATGAGCCAACACAGGTGGTGACAACTCAATGTTCAGACACAGCATCAGGGTAATGTTATATGAAGAGGTGAGTGAGGGAGGGAGAGAAGTGAGTGAGGGAGAGAGGTGAGTGAGGGAGAGAGGTGAGGGAGGGAGAGAGGTGAGTGAGGGAGAGAGGTGAGTGAGGGAGAGAGGTGAGTGAGGGAGAGAGGTGAGTGAGGGAGAGAGGTGAGAGAGCGAGAGAGGGAGAAAGAAAGAGTGTGTGAGTACATTTTTGTTATTGCATATTACAGCGTGATGTCATCTTTTAGGCAATGTGTTCGTTGATACAAGTAAGGCCTGCGTAATAAATCAGAGACTGCAGCCATCACCTGCTGAATGATATAATAACTAGCAAAGTACTGTTGATGGATTCCAACTTCAGACAGTACAACATAAGCTCAATGAAGTTACTTTTGCTGTCGACAGAGGAAGGCTTTCTTTTAAAACTCAAAGTGTGATATCAGTGGCACACAGCTGTTCTGATGAAACACGGGGAGAGAGACCAAATCCTCCTGAAGTTCCTCTTCGTTCATGCTGGGTTTTCAGTATCCGGTACAAGCCTTTTACAGGGCACTGCTCTCAAAACTGCCTTCAGATAAACTGATCGATGAAGCTCAGATTGAGTGAACCAGCAGAGAGAGAATGATCCACGGTTGGATGATAAGCAGGTGGCCGTCTGAGAGATCGAGAGAGGAACAGAGCGAGACAGGCAGATTGAGAGAAAGACAGAGAGAGAAAGACAGAGAGAGAAAGACAGAGAGAGACATACAGAGAGAGAAAGACAGAGAGTGAGACAGGCAGAGAGAGAAAGACAGAGAAAGACAGAGAGAGACATGCAGAGAGAGAAAGACAGAGAGAGAAAGACAGAGAGAGAAAGACAGAGAGGGACATGCAGAGAGAGAAAGTAATACTGTAATACAGATGGAGAGGAAAGACGTGCACTATAATAGCATAAAGAGAGCTGGAGTAGACTGTATGTATGACAGGGAAACAGAGTGAGGGGTAGACTGTATGTATGACAGGGAAACAGAGTGAGGGGTAGACTGTATGTATGACAGGGAAACAGAGTGAGAGGTAGACTGTATGTGTGACAGGGAAACAGAGTGAGGGGTAGACTGTATGTATGGCAGGGAAACAGAGTGAGGGGTAGAGTAGACTGTATGTATGACAGGGAAACAGAGTGAGGGGTAGAGTAGACTGTATGTATGACAGGGAAACAGAGTGAGGGGTAGAGTAGACTGTATGTATGACAGGGAAACAGAGTGAGGGGTAGAGTAGACTGTATGTATGACAGGGAAACAGAATGAAGGGTAGACTGTAGGTATGACAGGGAAACAGAGTGAGAGGTATACTGTATGTATGATAGGGAAACAGAGTGAGGGGTAGACTCTATGTATGACAGGGAAACAGAGTGAGGGGTAGACTGTATGTATGATAGGAAAACAGAGTGAGGGGTAGACTGTATGTATGATAGGGAAACAGAGTGAGGGGTAGACTGTATGTATGATAGGGAAACAGAGTGAGGGGTCGACTGTATGTATGACAGGAAAACAGAGTGAGGGGTAGACTTTATGTATGACAGGGAAACAGAGTGAGGGGTAGACTGTATGTATGATAGGGAAACAGAGTGAGGGGTAGACTGTATGTATGACAGGGAAACAGAGTGAGAGGTAGACTGTATGTATGACAGGGAAACAGAGTGAGGGGTAGACTGTATGTATGATAGGGAAACAGAGTGAGGGGTCGACTGTATGTATGACAGGAAAACAGAGTGAGGGGTAGACTTTATGTATGACAGGGAAACAGAGTGAGGGGTAGACTGTATGTATGATAGGGAAACAGAGTGAGGGGTAGACTGTATGTATGACAGGGAAACAGAGTGAGAGGTAGACTGTATGTATGACAGGGAAACAGAGTGAGGGGTAGACTGTATGTATGACAGGGAAACAGAGTGAGGGGTAGACTGTATGTGTGACAGGGAAACAGAGTGAGGGGTAGACTGTATGTATGGCAGGGAAACAGAGTGAGAGGTAGAGTAGACTGTATGTATGACAGGGAAACAGAATGAGGGGTAGACGGTATGTATGGCAGGGAAACAGAGTGAGAGGTAGAGTAGACTGTATGTATGACAGGGAAACAGAGTGAGGGGTAGACTGTATGTATGGCAGGGAAACAGAGTGAGAGGTAGACTGTATGTATGACAGGGAAACAGAGTGAGGGGTAGACTGTATGTATGGCAGGGAAACAGAGTGAGGGGTAGACTGTATGTATGACAGGGAAACAGAGTGAGAGGTAGACTGTATGTATGACAGGGAAACAGAGTGAGAGGTAGACTGTATGTATGACAGGGAAACAGAGTGAGAGGTAGACTGTAGGTATGACAGGGAAACAGAGTGAGAGGTAGACTGTATGTATGACAGGGAAACAGAGTGAGAGGTAGACTGTATGCATGACAGGGAAACAGAGTGAGAGGTAGACTGTATGTATGACAGGGAAACAGAGTGAGAGGTAGACTGTATGTTTGACAGGGAAACAGAGTGAGAGGTAGACTGTATGTTTGACAGGGAAACAGAGTGAGGGGTAGACTGTATGTTTGACAGGGAAACAGAGTGAGGGGTAGACTGTATGTATGACCGGGAAACAGAGTGAGGGGTAGACTGTATGTATGACAGGGAAACAGAGTGAGGGGTAGACTGTATGTATGACAGGGAAACAGAGTGAGGGGTAGAGTAGACTGTATGTATGACAGGGAAACAGAGTGAGAGGTAGACTGTATGTGTGACAGGGAAACAGAGTGAGGGGTAGAGTAGACTATGTATGACAGGGAAACAGAATGAGGGGTAGACTGTATGTCTGACAGGGAAACAGAGTGAGGGGTAGAGTAGACTGTATGTATGACAGGGGAACAGAGTGAGGGGTAGACTGTATGTATGACAGGGAAACAGAGTGAGGGGTAGACTATGTATGACAGGGAAACAGAGTGAGAGGTAGACTGTATGTAGGACAGGGAAACAGAGTGAGAGGTAGACTGTATGTATGACAGGGAAACAGAGTGAGGGGTAGAGTAGACTGTATGTATGACAGGGAAACAGAGTGAGGGGTAGACTGTATGTATGACAGGGAAACAGAGTGAGGGGTAGACTGTATGTATGACAGGGAAACAGAGTGAGGGGTAGACTGTATGTGTGACAGGGAAACAGAGTGAGAGGTAGACTGTATGCATGACAGGAAAACAGAGTGAGAGGTAGACTGTATGTATGACAGGGAAACAGAGTGAGGGGTAGACTGTATGTATGACAGGGAAACAGAGTGAGGGGTAGAGTAGACTGTATGTATGACAGGGAAACAGAGTGAGAGGTAGACTATGTGTGCCAGGGAAACAGAGTGAGGGGTAGAGTAGACTGTATGTATGACAGGGAAACAGAGTGAGGGGTAGACTGTATGTATGACAGGGAAACAGAGTGAGGGGTAGACTGTATGTATGACAGGGAAACAGAGTGAGAGGTGGACTGTATGTATGACAGGGAAACAGAGTGAGGGGTAGACTGTATGTATGACAGGGAAACATAGTGAGGGGTAGAGTAGACTGTATGTATGACAGGGGAACAGAGTGAGAGGTATACTGTATGTATGACAGGGAAACAGAGTGAGGGGTAGACTGTATGTATGACAGGGAAACAGAGTGAGGGGTAGACTGTATGTATGACAGGGAAACAGAGTGAAGGGTAGACTGTATGTATGACAGGGAAACAGAGTGAGAGGTAGACTGTATGTATGACAGGGAAACACAGTGAGGGGTAGACTGTATGTATGACAGGGAAACAGAGTGAGGGGTAGACTGTATGTATGACAGGGAAACATAGTGAGACACAGTTTGTTGATTTTTGTGCAGGCTTGCATAAATAGTCAATCCAATCCATATACTATGCCAGTTGTTTCAGCTCACTTGCACCACAACCAAGCAACACGCAGGCACAGACAGACAGACAGACAGACAGACAGACAGACAGACAGACAGACAGACAGACAGACAGACAGACAGACAGACAGACAGACAGACAGACACATGCCCACACAAACACACACGTCTGAGGCTGTCAGGCCCTGAGGGTGAGTGTTTGTAAGCATACCATATCTGAGACACAGATACATGAATTTGTGCAGGTGTGTGTTTGTGTGCCTATTTGTGATGCATGCACTTTACTGTAGGTGTGTTTATGTAGAGTCACCTGGGCATCTCTAATCCCTTGGGCATGGTCACCGTGGGCAACCGGCTTTGGAGAGCACTCAGACAGTCTGTATCAGTGGTGGACGGGTGGGCTTGTGGGCTGAAGTTTGAGTGACAGGCAGAGAGACAGGATTTTAACAGGATATGACCTGCTGCGGGCCAAAATCCCCTGGGGCTATCACTGCCTCTTCGAAAACTTGACCAACCAAACACCTCTCTCTTCTCTTCCTTCTCTCTTCTCTCTCTTCTCTTCCTTCTCTCTCTTCTCTTCCTTCTCTCTGTCTCTCTCTTCTCTTCCTTCTCTCTATCTCTCTTCCTTCTCTCTCTTCCTTCTCTCTGTCTCTCTTCTCTTCCTTCTCTCTGGCTCTTCCTTCTATCTGTCTCTCTCTTCTCTTCTCTTCCTTCTCTCTATCTCTCTTCTCTTCCTTCTCTCTCTTCTCTCTGCCTCTCTCTTCTCTTCCTTCTCTCTGTCTCTTCCTTCTATCTGTCTCTCTTTTCTCTTCCTTCTCTCTATCTCTCTTCTCTTCCTTCTCTCTCTCTTCTCTCTCTCTCTCATCCTGCGCTCTCTCACTTGCTCTCTCTTCCTGCACTGTTGGTTAAGGGCTTGTAAGTAAGAATTTCACGGTAAGGTGTACCTGTTGTATTCGGCGCATGTGACAAATACAATTAGATTTGATTTCCAATTTTCTATCATGGCTATGCAGTGTTCTAACAATGTCTGTCTCTGTTTCTCTCTTTCTCTCTGTCTTAAACCTGAGCTACATTTCATTTCAAACCATTGCCCCCTCACGTCTGATCCAATCACTCACTCATATTCTTGCTTCGGCCCACATTGTGTTAGGCTCAGTGAAATACTGTACATGATAGCATACTTTAAGTGACATTTGAAATGAAGCCACTATAGTGTTTTACTATGCACTATCAGGTCTTAGCTGTTATACCACTTTTCTCCAATTAACATTCCTTATTCCCCTATTCAACCATCACCTTACTATGTTCAATTACTTTCTCTTCACCTATAGACACAGCTAGAAATGCCATCGCCATAATAAATGGTGGTGTGTTAGGCCATGGTCTGTGAGTGATTGGTGTCTCACGGATTGCTTTGAGAATCCTCCATTTGGTTTCCAGACCAGAAGAGGTATCCCAATAGAACCTTTTAAGGTAGTCAACAGAGACTGGAATTATCTCTCTTTTTATTTACCTTCCCTCCTTCCTCTCTGTCTCACTGTCTCTCTCTCTTCCTCTCTGTCTCTCTCACACTCTCTCTCTCTGTCACACATACAGACACATACACACCCTTTCCACCACTTTCTCTTTGGTACGCCTAGAGCCCAGTTGGCTGTAGAGGTAGAGATCAAAATAGACATGGTGGAAGAGGGTGATGGTATTGAGCTGTATTTTAAAGATATACTTCAGACCCGTTATCTTCTTCCCCAGAGTCAGATGAACTCGTGGATACCATTGGTATGTCTCTGTGTCCAGTATGAAGGATGTTAGGGGTAGTTTTGCGAGCCAATGCTAAATAGCATTAGTGCAGTATGAGTATGCTAGCAGATACCTGTAATCTTCCAGTCATTGCATGAATGCTAGTTAGCAATTGCGCTAGCGCTAGTTAGCAACTTCCTCCAAATTGCCTTCTGAGAGGGCAATTTATTTTTTATTTTTTTGAACAAATGGTATCCATGACCTCATCTGACTCTGGGGAAGTAGATAAAGGGCCTCATTCCAATAGTGCTGATAGATCTGTTAAACTGGACTAGGGCCTCTTAACAGGCCTCCTGCCCTCAATAATTACATGCGCAGACTTCCTCTGCCTGGCTGGGGCTTCTATAAATAGCGCTGTTGGGGTCATGACATGATAACCATCAATCCTAGCTAAGGAACACAACATATGTGTTGGATTGTGATTGGTGGGATCTTATTGCTTCCATCAGACTCTAAATGTAGTATGTTATGTGATCTTCAACTCTGTTTGTCACGCCCATCTCTGTCAACCCCATCCCTTTATTCTCTGTCTCTCTCCTCCTACCTCTAGAGGTGGACTCGCTGCGTATCCTGCTCTATTCGGTCATCTTCCTCCTCAGTGTGTTGGGCAACCTGCTCATTATCGTGGTCCTGGCAGTCAACAAGCGCATGAGGACGGTCACCAACTCCTTCCTGCTATCGCTGGCAGTCAGCGACCTGATGATGGCCATCTTCTGCATGCCCTTCACCCTCATCCCCAACCTCCTGGAGGACTTCATCTTTGGACCCGCCATGTGCAAGATAGTGGTCTACCTCATGGGTGAGACAGGAGGAGGGCGGTGTGGAGAGAAGAGGAGAGAGAGGGAGACTGACTAGCTATCATGTAGGATGTTTACAGTAAAGCAGTGTAAAGGAAACCTTGGCATCTAGTGGCATGGAAGGAACTGAGACAGAGAATCATCATTAGGATGCATTGAGAGAGCAAGAGGGGAAAGGGCAGGATCTGGGAATCTGATGTTGTCTTCTGCTGGCCGTGCTCTCCAGCTGCTTCCGATGGTCCCTACAGAATAACACAGGACAGGACACCTCGCACACAGACAGACATACATAGAATATCGTACATGGATGAACACACACACAGAGTCTCATGTCATGTTCCAGCTAGCAGGAGGATGTGGATTAGGAGGAGAGCAAAGAGTCATTTCCCTTCTCCAGTCTGGGGGATCAGGGCTATCAGATCAGGATGTGATTTCCTCAAACACCATCTCTATTTAACCAACGCCTCCCACTCATGTTTGACTAACACATCCACACATCCTTAAAAACACATCTTCACTCAAAAGTGCTCAGTACGTACTGATCTCTGATTCATAAGCTTTAATTAGGGTCACATCATCTGATCCCTGATATTTTAGAAAAGTTGGAACCTTTCAAGACGTAAACTTAGCAGAACTCTTACGTAATTTTATTTCACCTTTTTTTTTTTTTTTTTTACATATTAGAAACTTTTAAAAGTGTTGTTTATGTGTCGTTTCTCATTTCTTTACCTTCCAACAGGTGTATCCGTGAGCATCTCCACCTTCAGCCTGGTTGCCATAGCGATCGAGCGCTACAGCGCCATCTGCAACCCACTGAAGTCGCGGGCATGGCAGACCCGTTCCCATGCCTACCGGGTGATCGCCGCCACCTGGCTCCTGTCCTTCATGATCATGACCCCCTACCCCGTGTTCAGCCACCTGAAGCACGTCCCCCTAAAGGACAACATCACCATCGCACGCATGTGTCGCCACATCTGGCCCTATCCAGAGGTGGAGCAGACCTGGTGAGTCTGTGTGTGTGTGTGTGTGTGGGGGTGAGTTTGTATATGAAGTGTTTGTTAGTGTGTGTGTGTGTGTGTGTGTGTGTGTGTGTGTGTGTGTGTGTGTGTGTGTGTGTGTGTGTGTGTGTGTGTGTGTGTGTGTGTGTGTGTGTGTGTGTGTGTGTGTGTGTGTGTGTGGGTGGGTGTCAACTCCTCTCGTCTTACTTTTTGCTTCGTGCTGTTGTCCTAATACTACATTTTAGATGGTTTGGATGGAATTGTGATAACGAACAAAATAAAATCTGTCTACACCTATACATCAGAGTGATGGTAGGTACAGCAGTGTTGTTTTGCATACTAATTAGAATATGAACGCGTTACTAAAATGGGTGCAACAGCAAAATAAAGTGTAGCTTCCCACGAAAACAAGCTTTAGGTTTGATGTAGACTTCTCCAGGGAGAAAACACTGGCTGTAGCTGTAATGCTGCTCAGTCATCATTCTTTCATGTTGGTAGCGCCATGACGCTTACTCTTGTGAGAAAAACTTACTTGCAAACCCACAAACATTCACACGCCCACTGAAGTCATTATTAGAGATGTACACTCGCACGCGCGCATGCACACACACACACACACACGCACACGCACATGCACATACGCACGCGCACACACACACACACACACGCACGCACATGCACGCGCATGCACATGCACGCGCACGCACATGCACATGCACACGCACTCCGGAGGTTCTCCAGAAAACTAAAATAATAGAGAGAGAGAGAGAGCTAGGAGGGAGGAGCAATGCCTGAACAGGTTTGTTTACTTTTTCTTTGGCTCTTTCCCTTCAAAGCAGCTCATCACTTTCCTATATCTCCACCAGTAGTACCTCCTCTCTCTTATATCTCCACCAGTAATACCTCCTCTCTCCTATATCTCCACCAGTATTACCTCCTCTCTCTTATTTCTCCACCAGTAATACCTCCTCTCCTATATCTCCACCAGTATTACCTCCTCTCTCTTATTTCTCCACCAGTAATACCTCCTCTCCTATATCTCCACCAGTATTACCTCCTCTCTCTTATATCTCCACCAGTATTACCTCCTCTCTCTTCTATCTCCACCAGTAATACCTCCTCTCTCTTATATCTCCACCAGTAATACCTCCTCTCTCTTATATCTCCACCAGTAATACCTCCTCTCTCTTATATCTCCACCAGTAATACCTCCTCTCTCTTATATCTCCACCAGTAATACCTCCTCTCCTATATCTCCACCAGTATTACCTCCTCTCTCTTATATCTCCACCAGTAATACCTCCTCTCCTATATCTCCACCAGTATTACCTCCTCTCTCTTATATCTCCACCAGTAATACCTCCTCTCTCTTATATCTCCACCAGTAATACCTCCTCTCCTATATCTCCACCAGTAATACCTCCTCTCTCTTATATCTTCACCAGTAATACCTCCTCTCTCTTATATCTCCACCAGTAATACCTCCTCTCTCTTATATCTCCACCAGTAATACCTCCTCTCTCTTATATCTCCACCAGTAATACCTCCTCTCTCTTATTTCTCCACCAGTAATACCTCCTCTCTCTTATTTCTCCACCAGTAATACCTCCTCTCTCTTATATCTCCACCAGTAATACCTCCTCTCTCTTATTTCTCCACCAGTAATACCTCCTCTCTCTTATATCTCCACCAGTAATACCTCCTCTCTCTTATATCTCCACCAGTAATACCTCCTCTCTCTTATATCTCCACCAGTAATACCTCCTCTCTCTTATATCTCCACCAGTAATACCTCCTCTCTCTTATTTCTCCACCAGTAATACCTCCTCTCTCTTATTTCTCCACCAGTAATACCTCCTCTCTCTTATTTCTCCACCAGTAATAACTCCTCTCTCTTATATCTCCACCAGTAATACCTCCTCTCTCTTCTATCTCCACCAGTAATACCTCCTCTCTCTTATATCTCCACCAGTAATACCTCCTCTCTCTTATATCTCCACCAGTATTACCTCCTCTCTCTTATATCTCCACCAGTAATACCTCCTCTATCTTATATCTCCACCAGTAATACCTCCTCTCTCTTATATCTCCACCAGTAATGCCTCCTCTCTCTTATATCTCCACCAGTAATACCTCCTCTCTCTTACATCTCCACCAGTGATAACTCCTCTCTCTTATATCTTCACCAGTAATACCTCTCTCTTACATCTCCACCAGTATTACCTCCTCTCTCTTACATCTCCACCAGTAATACCTCCTCTCTCTTCTATCTCCACCAGTAATACCTCCTCTCCTATATCTCCACCAGTAATACCTCCTCTCTCTTATATCTTCACCAGTAATACCTCCTCTCTCTTATATCTTCACCAGTAATACCTCCTCTCTCTTATATCTTCACCAGTAATACCTCCTCTCTCTTCTATCTCCACCAGTAATACCTCCTCTCTCTTATTTCTCCACCAGTAATACCTCCTCTCTCTTATTTTTCCACCAGTAATACCTCCTTCCTCTTATATCTCCACCAGTTACACCTCCTCTCTCTTATATCTCCACCAGTGATAACTCCTCTCCTATATCTCCACCAGTAATACCTCCTCTCTCTTATTTCTCCACCAGTAATACCTCCTCTCTCTTATTTTTCCACCAGTAATACCTCCTTCCTCTTATATCTCCACCAGTTACACCTCCTCTCTCTTATATCTCCACCAGTGATAACTCCTCTCCTATATCTCCACCAGTGATACCTCCTCTCTCTTATATATCCACCAGTAATACCTCCTCTCTCTTCTATCTCCACCAGTAATACCTCCTCTATCTTATATCTCCACCAGTAATACCTCCTCTCTCTTCTATCTCCACCAGTAATACCTCCTCTCTCTTATATCTCCACCAGTAATACCTCCTCTCTCTTATATCTCCACCAGTAATACCTCCTCTCTCTTATATCTCCACCAGTATTACCTCCTCTCTCTTATATCTCCACCAGTAATACCTCCTCTCCTATATCTCCACCAGTAATACCTCCTCTCTCTTATATCTCCACCAGTAATACCTCCTCTCTCTTATATCTCCACCAGTAATACCTCCTCTCTCTTATATCTCCACCAGTAATACCTCCTCTCTCTTATATCTCCACCAGTAATACCTCCTCTCTAATTCATCTCCACCAGTAATACCTCCTCTCTCTTATATCGCCACCAGTAATACCTCCTCTATCTTATATCTCCACCAGTAATACCCCCTCTCTCTTATTTCTCCACCAGTAATACCTACTTCCTCTTATATCTCCACCAGTAATACCTCCTCTCTCTTATATCTCCACCAGTGATACCTCCACCAGTGATAACTCCTCTCCTATATCTCCACCAGTGATACCTCCTCTCTCTTATATCTCCACCAGTGATACCTCCACCAGTGATAACTCCTCTCCTATATCTCCACCAGTGATACCTCCTCTCTCTTATATATCCACCAGTGATACCTCCACCAGTGATAACTCCTCTACTATATCTCCACCAATGATACCTAATCTCCTCTATCTCCACCAGTGATACCTCCTCTCTCCTCTATCTCCACCAGTGATAACCCCACTCCTATATCTCCACCAGTGATACCTCCTCTCTCCTCTAACTCCACCAGTGATACCTCCACCAGTGATAACTCCTCTACTATATCGCCACCAATGATACATTCTCTCCTCTATTTCAACCAGTGATAACTCCTCTCTCCTCTACCTCCACCATTTATACATCCTCTATCTCTACCAGTGATAACTCCTCTCTCCTATATCTACACCAATGATACCTCCTCTCTCCTCCATGTCCACCAGTGATACCTCCTCTCCTATATCTTCATCAGTGATAACTCCTCTTCTAATTCTCCACCATTGATAACTCCTCTCCTATATCTTCACCAGTGATAACTCCTCTCCTATGTCTCCACAAGTGATACCTCCTCTCCTATGTCTCCACCAGTGATATCTCCTCTCCTATGTCTCCACCAGTGATAACTCCTCTCCTATATCTTCACCAGTGAAAACTCCTCTCCTATATCTCCACCAATGACACATCATCTCTCCTCTATCTCCACCAGTGATACCTCCTCTCTCCTCTTTCTTCACCAGTGACAACCTCACTCCTATATCTCCACCAGTGATAACCCCTCTATCCTCTATCTCAACCAGTGATACCTCCTCTCCTATAACTCCACCAGTGATAACTCCTCTCTCCTCTATCTCCACCAGTGATACCTCCTCACCTATATATTCACCTGTGATAACTCCTGTCCTATATCTCCACCAGGGATAACTCCTCTCCTATATCTTCACCAGTGATAACTCCTCTCCTATATCTTCAACAGTGATACCTCCTCTCCTATATCTTCACCAGTGATAACTCTTCTCCTATATCTTCACCAATGATACCCCCTCTCCTATATCTCCACCAGTGATAACTCCTCTCCTATATCTTCACCAGTGATAACTCCTCTCCTATATCTCCACCAATGACACCTCATCTCTCCTATATCTCCACCAGTGATACCTCCTCTCTCCTCTATCTTCACCAGTGACACCTCCTCTCTCCTATGTCTCCACCATTGATACCTCCTCTCTCCTATATCTTCACCAGTGATTCCTCCTATCTCCTATATCCTCACCAGTGATACCTCATCTCTCCTCTTTCTTCACCAGTGATAACTCCTCGCTCTTATGTCTCCACCAGTGATACCTCCTCTCTCCTATATCTCCACCAGTGACCATCGCACTCCTATATCTCCACCAGTGATAACCCCTCTCTCCTCTATATCCACCAGTGACACCTAATCTCTCCTATATCTCCACCAGTGATACCTCCCCTCTCCTCTATCTTCACCAGTGATACCTCCTCTCTCCTATGTCTCCACCATTGATACCTCCTCTCTCCTATATCTTCACCAGTGATTCCTCCTCTCTCCTATATCTTCACCAGTGATAACTCCTCTCCTATGTCTCCACCAGTGATAACTCCTCTCCTATGTCTCCACCAGTGAAATCTCCTCTCCTATATCTCCACCAGTGATAACTCCTCTCCTATATGTTCACCATTTATAACTCCTCTCCTATATCTCCACCAATGATACCTCCTCTCCTATATCTCCACCAGTGACAACCTCACTCCTATATCTCCACCAGTGATAACTCCTCTCTCCTCTATCTCCACCAGTGATAACTCCTCTCCTATATCTCCACCAGTGATAACTCCTCTCCTATATCTCCACCAGTGATAACTCCTCTCCTATGTCTCCACCAGTGATAACTCCTCTCCTATATCTTCACCAGTGGTAACTCCTCTCCTATATTTTCACCAATGACACATCATCTCTCCTCTATCTCCACCAGTGATACCTCCTCTCTCCTTTTTCTTCACCAGTGATACCTCCTCTCTCCTATGTCTCCACCAGTGATACCTCCTCTCTCCTATATGTCCACCAGTGACAACCTCACTCCTATATCTCCACCAGTGATAACCCCTCTATCCTCTATCTCAACCAGTGATACCTCCTCTCCTATAACTCCACCAGTGATAACTCCTCTCTCCTCTATCTCCACCAGTGATACCTCCTCACCTATATATTCACCTGTGATAACTCCTGTCCTATATCTCCACCAGTGATAACTCCTCTCCTATATCTTCACCAGTGATAACTCCTCTCTCCTATATCTTCAACAGTGATACCTCCTCTCCTATATCTTCACCAGTGATAACTCTTCTCCTATATCTTCACCAATGATACCCCCTCTCCTATATCTCCACCAGTGATAACTCCTCTCCTATATCTTCACCAGTGATAACTCCTCTCCTATATCTTCACCAGTGATAACTCCTCGGTTATATCTTCACCAGTGATAACTCCTCTCCTATATCTCCACCAATGACACCTCATCTCTCCTATATCTCCACCAGTGATACCTCCTCTCTCCTCTATCTTCACCAGTGACACCTCCTCTCTCCTATGTCTCCACCATTGATACCTCCTCTCTCCTATATCTTCACCAGTGATTCCTCCTATCTCCTATATCCTCACCAGTGATACCTCATCTCTCCTCTTTCTTCACCAGTGATAACTCCTCGGTTATATCTTCACCAGTGATAACTCCTCTCCTATATCTCCACCAATGACACCTCATCTCTCCTATATCTCCACCAGTGATACCTCCTCTCTCCTCTATCTTCACCAGTGACACCTCCTCTCTCCTATGTCTCCACCATTGATACCTCCTCTCTCCTATATCTTCACCAGTGATTCCTCCTATCTCCTATATCCTCACCAGTGATACCTCATCTCTCCTCTTTCTTCACCAGTGATAACTCCTCTCTCTTATGTCTCCACCAGTGATACCTCCTCTCTCCTATATCTCCACCAGTGACAACCTCACTCCTATATCTCCACCAGTGATAACCCCTCTCTCCTCTATCTCCACCAGTGATACCTCCTCTCCTATATCTCCACCAGTGATAACTCCTCTCCTATATCTTCACCAGTGATAACCCCCTCTCCTATATCTTCACCAGTGATAACCCCCTCTCCTATATCTTCACCAATGATACCTCCTCTCCTATATCTCCACCAGTGATAACTCCTCTCCTATATCTCCACCAGTGATAACTCCTCTCCTATATCTTCACCAGTGATAACTCCTCTCCTATTTCTCCACCAATGACACCTCATCTCTCCTATATCTTCACCAATGATACCTCCTCTCTCGTCTATCTTCACCAGTGATAACTCCTCTCCTATGTCTCCACCAGTGATAACTCCTCTCCTATGTCTTCACCAGTGATATTTCCTCTTCTATATCTCCACCAGTGATACCTCCTCTCTCCTATATCTCCACCAGTGACAACCCCACTCCTATATCTCCACCAGTGATAACTCCTCTCTCCCCACCAGTGATACCTCCTCTCTCCTCTACCTCCACCATTTATATATCCTCTATCTCTACCAGTGATAACTCCTCTCCTATGTCTTCACCAGTGATATTTCCTCTTCTATATCTCCACCAGTGATACCTCCTCTCTCCTATATCTCCACCAGTGACAACCCCACTCCTATATCTCCACCAATGAGACCTCCTCTCTCCTCTATCTCCACCAGTGATACCTCCTCTCTCCTCTATCTGTACTAGTGATACCTCCTCTCTCCTCTATCTGTACTAGTGATACCTCCTCTCTCCTATATCTCCACCAGTGATACCTCCTCTCTCCTATATCTCCACCAGTGATACCTCCTCTCTCCTATATCTTCACCAGTGACAACTCCTCTCCTATGTCTCCACCAGTGATACCCCCTCTCTCCTATATCTCCACCAGTGATACCTCCTATTTCTCCACCGGTAATACCTCCTCTCTCCTATATCACCAGTAATACCTCCTCTCTCCTCTATATCCACCAGTGATACCTCCTCTCTATTCCAACTCCAACAGTAGTACCTCTCTAATATCTACCTCTTCTTCTCCCGCCTCTTTATACCCCCTTCTCTTTGCGGCCTCGTCTGTCTACTCGTCCTTCAGCTCCTCTCTCTCTCTCTCTCTCTCTCTCTCTCTCTCTCTCTCTCTCTCTCTCTCTCTCTCTCTCTCTCTCTCTCTCTCTCTCTCTCTCTCTCTCTCTCTCTCTCTCTCTCTCTCTCTCTCTCTCTCTCTCTCTCTCTCTCTCTCTCTCCACCTCTCTCCACCTCTCTCGACCTCTCTCGACCTCTCTCGACCTCTCTCGACCTCTCTCGACCTCTCTCGACCTCTCTCGACCTCTCTCTCTCTCGACCTCTCTCTCTCTCGACCTCTCTCTCTCTCGACCTCTCTCTCTCTCGACCTCTCTCTCTCTCGACCTCTCGACCTCTCGACCTCTCGACCTCTCGACCTCTCGACCTCTCGACCTCTCGACCTCTCGACCTCTCGACCTCTGACATAGAACAACCCAACCTGTAAATGCCAGCTTGTTAATAAGTCACAGGGCTCATTGTAATGACTGGAATGGAAGTTATGGAACGGAGTCAAAGATGTGGTTTCCATATGTTTGATGTGTTTGATATCATTCCATTTATTCTATTCCAGCAATTACGTTGAGCCCTTCCTCCTATAGCTCCTCCCAACTCCTGTTGGTTGTGGGATCTGGTATCTTGTATTTTGCATTGTTGCCTTTGAGCACGGCAAAGCTGCACGTTCGTTTCTTTGCTCTTTATTGTTTTTGTGCTGGTTCTCATAATAAAATATGATGAACCCAAACCACGCTGCATTTTGGTCCGATTCTCACAACAACGCTCGTGACAGACATCCATTTGAAATCATTATTGAGATAAATGAAATGCACGAAACGTACTCTCTTTACCCTCTCTTCCACTTTCCAAAGGGTTCAATAATGAGTTACAAAAGCAAGTTTAAACACTTGTAAGAACCAAAAAGATAAAATTACGGTTCCAAGGAAGAATGGATGCACATGTAGCTATTCTAATCTGCTACAGGCTCTCTTATGATTGTGGAATATTGTTCTAATAGCCATGGTGCCTCTAAACAATTTCAATGGACTATCAAGGCTATAATTCATGTGGCTTTACCCAGAGAGCTAATTTTATTCCAACAATTTATATTCCTAATCCACTAGCTCAATGTCCCTGTTAACATATTTAATACTTTTCGATTACCAGTTCCCACATATTTTGTCCTCCATGATGACTAAATAGAATAACAGCATTGTGGTGGAATGTCTTCTACACTGGGTATCAACCATTATTGTCTCCAGCGGTTGGACCACAGCAAAGATATTGAAGAATTGAAGATACCCATCTCTGGTTTGCTCCTTCTAACCCAATGCCTATTGGACTTCCTCTGCCTAACCTCTTTCTGGAAGTCTTCTGTGAGAGCGAGCCCTTTTCTCCTATGCTCTTTCAATGCTCCTTGCAGAAGCTGGCTTCATGCACAGATCTAGGATCAGAGTAGTCTCCAAACATCCTAACCTTAACCATCTCAAGAGGGGTAAGGCACAACATACCTTGGAATAGTGTCTAAGGTCAATTTGTTAAGCCCACTTCCTGTGTGTGTCCCAGGAACATGATGTTGCTGCTTACGCTCTTTGTTGTTCCGGGGGTGGTGATGATTGTGGCCTATGGACTCATCTCCAGAGAGCTGTACCGGGGAATCCAGTTTGAGATGGTTCAGAAGACATCATCCCCCGGTGAGAACTTCATTACTGTTATTTAATTATTCACACATTTATTTACGTCTTGCAGTGGAGGGGTTAGTAAGAAGACGTTAGAATGCTGAATTGGAATGAACTTTGAGTTCTAGAATAAATAGTTATCATCCAGTAGTGTTTCCCAGATGTTTGAATTCTGTACCAGATTATTAGGATTTGGGCTGTCTCTTTTCTGTGGTGACACAGAATGAACATTTCAGTAGCCTTTCAATCATGTTAATGTGTTGCAGGTTAGAGTAACGTAACCTTTAGTCAGTATGGAAGTGAGTAGCTGAAAGGATCTGATATGTGGAGTATATCTGCTGCTGATGGCTATAGACCTTCACCATCTGTCTGACCAATATGAGAGAGGGAGGGATGGAGGGGAGAGAGAAACATAGGGGTAGTGATATGGAGGAAGAGAGAAAGCGAGGGAACATTAGCCCTCAGATGAGAGATGTGACTCAGGTTTTTGGGGATGTGCCTCCTCTAAATTACATCTGTGACCCAGGATTTTTTTTTTGAAAATCATATGTACTTCACAGGCCACAGCAAATGGCATTTCCTCCATTCTCCACTCTCTCTAGTCTATATTCAATCACTACTTATTGGCAGGGATAGCTTCCTTTAGCTTCCTTCCTCCACTGCCTGTACCAAAGCGGTACTCTACACCTTCATAAATATACACCAATTTCTCCTGCATCATGATTCTCTAGTTATTTAGCCATAACCCACCATTTGTTGATTCGCCATTGTGTCAGAGTCAGATGAATTCACGGATAGCATTTTTATGTCTTTGTGTCCAGTACTAAGAAAGTTAGAGGTACTTTCGCGAGCCAATGCTAACTAGCATTAGTGCAATGACTGGAAGCATGCTAGCACATACCCATAGACTTCCAGTCATTGCGCTAATGCTAGTTAGGAGTTGCGTTAGTGCTAGTTAGCAGCTTCCTTCAAACTGCACTCAGTGACATAAAAATGCTATCCACAAGTTCATCTGACTCTGGGGAAGTAGATAAAATCCCAAATCCCGAAGTATCTCTTTAAGGTGAGTGTCTGTTTATAAGAGGCATGCTTGACAGAAAGCATTTCTGCTGGGATCTTGAACTAGTGGTAATTATCAGAAATGGATGAGAAGAAACCTGGGACAGGTGGAAAGTACAGTTACAGCAGGGGATGTGTGTGTGTGTGTGTTGGGGGGGAGGTGTATGTGTGTGGCTCATCATGGCTAAATTTAGATATATGGGGTGTTGAATAAATCATAAATATTTGTGACCTTCTGAAATGATTAGTTACAAAACCTAATTGGTCTGACCCCTCCCCACAGTTTTGGACCTCTACTTGCCTGTAAATCCTCTGTCATCTTCTTTGCCCCACGCCCTACACAGGTCTAAAGAACGGCCTGACCACCACCGGGGCTTGCGGCAGCGACGACGGTGATGGATGCTACGTCCAGCTCGCTAAGCGACCGCGCTCCATGGAGATGTCCACTCTGACATCATCGACGGCAACCGCGTCCAAATTAGAGCGTCCCCGCAGCAACACCTCGGAGGCCAAGCTCTTGGCCAAGAAGCGCGTGATCCGGATGCTGGTGGTGATTGTTGCTCTGTTCTTCCTGTGCTGGTTGCCCCTCTACTGCGCCAACACCTGGAAGGCTTTCCACCCCGTCTCTGCCCGCCGTGCCCTCTCTGGTGCCCCCATTTCCTTCATCCACCTCCTGTCCTACACCTCAGCCTGTGTCAACCCCATCACCTACTGCTTCATGAACACACGCTTCCGCACGGCGCTGCTCGCCACCTTCGCCTGCTGCTGCCGCCCGCCCTGCCGACACAGACGCCACGTGCTGCGGGATGGAGAGGAGGACGCCATGGCTATGGGGGTGTCCATGTCCAAATTTAGTTACACCACGGTCAGCACTATGGGGACGTGCTGAGGGAGGAACTATTGACTGACTGGGGGACGAGGGGAACATGGGGGGACATGGGGGGAAACCAGAGAGAGATATGTTATGTCATTTCTATAGGGAAACTGTTAACCTGCGGTCGGTAGGTATGGGGAGATGCACCCACGGTCTATAGGGAAACTGTTAACCTGCGGTCGGTAGGTATGGGGAGATGCAGGTCTATAGGGAAACCAAAGCCTGACCATTACTGCAACGCTAATGTCAAGGCAGCCAACGGGGTCAGAGAGATAGTTAGATATATCTATCTGAAGGGATGAACTAAGCATGGGTAAATCAAACCTGTAGTATACACTCAGAAAGGGAAAATTCTCATGACCCATGGAGAATGCTTTCCTAACATACCCACAGGAAAATGATACACCGTTTAATAGTTGCCAAACAAAATAAAATAAGGAAATATTATAGTAGCACAATTTCGCATTAGCTTTTGTCCCAAGTGATGGAAAAACAATGTTTTGTTCAATAGTATACAGTACGTATGCCTATGTAGTTATTTCTTTATCACCTGGGACTCATTAAAAAACGTGCAATCATGTTTACTGATGAACCCCTCATATAGGACGGGGAATTATTATGTGGGTGGGATATAAGGGATATGTGTTGGTAGCACAGGCGGCTGGTGGCACCTTAATTGGGGAGGACGGGCTCATAGTAATGGCTGGAATGGAATGAACAAAATGGTATCGAACACATCAAGCACGTGGTTTCCATTCCATTTACTCCATTCCAGACGTTTTCATGAGCTGTCCTCTCAGCAACTCCTGTGGTTAGTAGGGGGTGTATACCTGAATGATACGCTTTAGGGGTTTCGCAGGGCAGTAGCTTGACACGCAGTATCAGTAATACCTTTTACAAAGCTTCTACTTATTGTCACTTTACTTTGGATGTTAAAATGCTGAATATGTGCTTGTTATTAGTGGTATCAATGTCCTGAAGGTAGGAACTCTGTTGTGCCTGCCTATAAAATGTTGTGCTTTCTTCAGCCATTATCTTCAAGCATTATCTGTTTTCTGCACTGTGGACTGTGTCATTGTAAATAGTGTGTTACATTGTGCTCTTAACCAGACTGGATTGGGTGTTGATTGGAGGCCAGACTTTACTGCGACCAAACCAACCCAACTCAACCTTAGTGAAGACAGCAGAGAACACAACTAAGGAATGGGGGCTTTGGAGAGGTATCGTTACTTCATATTTGGGCTGTTAATCTAGATCCAGCTCAATTGTTATCACGGTAGACTGCCTGATTCTCTTTTAGAGGTGCATCTTTGCTTTTTTGAAACAGTATGTGCTCTATGGTCAACTAAAGCGCCATCTGGTCTGTGTATCCACTGCAGGGTTGCTATATGTTTTTGTTGTGTTGCTGCTAACAGGGTGTGTGATGGTACTTAACTGAGCAGGGGACGGACTCAACCGAC
Source organism: Salvelinus fontinalis (assembly GCF_029448725.1). NCBI lineage: Eukaryota > Metazoa > Chordata > Actinopteri > Salmoniformes > Salmonidae > Salvelinus > Salvelinus fontinalis. Next base: position 22,593,615 of record NC_074687.1, read on the forward strand.
TGAGTGGCTTACACATTATCTAGGTATAGCCCAAATCACCGGCTTATGCAGCTCTTTAAAAATTATATTATTTGGAGGCTGCGGTTTGAAATTCAAATGAGATGTTTGAAACTGAATGACTACTTCCTCTGAGTTATAAAACACATCGTTATTATACACTATACTGTCTTGTCATCTGTCTGGCTACAGGGTGGTGCACATGATTCGTTATACACTGCTCAAAAAAATAAAGGGAACACTTAAACAACACAATGTAACTCCAAGTCAATCACACTTCTGTGAAATCAAACTGTCCACTTAGGAAGCAACACTGATTGTCAATAAATGTCACATACTGTTGTGCAAATGGAATAGACAAAAGGTGGAAATTATAGGCAATTAGCAAGACACCCCCCAAAACAGGAGTGATTCTGCAGGTGGTGACCACAGACCACTTCTCAGTTCCTATGCTTCCTGGCTGATGTTTTGGTCACTTTTGAATGCTGGCGGTGCTCTCACTCTAGTGGTAGCATGAGACGGAGTCTACAACCCACACAAGTGGCTCAGGTAGTGCAGTTCATCCAGGATGGCACATCAATGCGAACTGTGGCAAAAAGGTTTGCTGTGTCTGTCAGCGTAGTGTCCAGAGCATGCAGGCGCTACCAGGAGACAGGCCAGTACATCAGGAGACGTGGAGGAGGCCGTAGGAGGGCAACAACCCAGCAGCAGGACCGGTACCTCCGCCTTAGTGCAAGGAGGTGCACTGCCAGAGCCCTGCAAAATGACCTCCAGCAGGCTACAAATGTGCATGTGTCTGCTCAAACGGTCAGAAACAGACTCCATGAGGGTGGTATGAGGGCCCGACGTCCACAGGTGGGGGTTGTGCTTACAGCCCAACACCGTGCAGGACGTTTGGCATTTGCCAGAGAACACCAAGATTGGCAAATTCGCCACTGGCGCCCTGTGCTCTTCACAGATGAAAGCAGGTTCACACTGAGCACATGAGCACATGTGACAGACGTGACAGAGTCTGGAGACG
>NC_074687.1:22594732-22644180 GCF_029448725.1 Salvelinus fontinalis
TTAGGGGCTATAAATATCTTAGTTTAGCCGAATTGGTGATGGCTACTGGTGTTGGTGGACAAATAAAAGATGGTGGAATATGCTAATGTGTTTTTTAGGTAATAGATGTACATCTTTACATATTGTGTCTTCCCTGTAAAACATTTTAAAAATCGGAAATGTTGACTGGATTCATAAGATCTGTGTCTTTCATTAGCTGTATTGGACTTTAATGTGTGAAAGTTAAATATTTAAAAAAAATATTTTTTTTGAATTTCGCGGCACTGGTTTTTCAGTGGGGGGGGGGGGGGAGTGCCGCTAGCGCCACGCTGATCCTAGACAGGTTAAATAAAAAATACAAAATAATAAAATGTAGGTTAGTATTGTGGGGTAACTACAATGTTGTTGATCCATCCTCAGTTTTCTCCTATCACAGCCATTAAACTCAGTTGGAATCATGGTAAAATCTCTGAGTGGTTTCCTTCCACTCCGGCAACTGAGTTAGGAATGACGCCTTTATTGTTATATTGCCTGGATGTATTGATACACTATCCAAAGTGTAATTAATAACTTCACTATGGTCAAAGGATATTTCAATGTCTGCTTTTTTTAAATGTTACTTTACCCATCTACCAATAGGTGCCCTTTTTGCGAGGCATTGGAAAACCTTCCTGGTTTTTGTGGTTCAATCTGTGTTTGAAATTCACTGCATGACTAAGGGACCTTACAGATAATTGTAAGTGTGGGGTACAGAGATGCGAAAGTCATTCAAAAAAATAATGTTAAACACTATTATTGCACACAGAGTGAGTCCATACAACTTATTATGTGACTTGTTAAACCTGTCTAGGATCAGCGTGGCGCTAGCGGCACACCCCCCCCCCCCCCCACTGAAAAACCAGTGCCACGAAATTCAAAAAAAATATTTTTTAAAAATATTTAACTTTCACACATTAAAGTCCAATACAGCTAATGAAAGACACAGATCTTGTGAATCCAGTCAACATTTCCGATTTTTTAAATGTTTTACAGGGAAGACACAATATGTAAAGATGTACATCTATTACCTATAAACACATTAGCATAATCCACCATCTTTTATTTGTCCACCAACACCAGTAGCCATCACCAATTCGGCTAAACTAAGATATTTATAGCCCCTAACCAACAAAAAAACTCATTAGATGACAGTCTGATAACATATTTATGGTATGGGATAGGTTTTGTTAGAAAAAAGTGCATATTTCAGGTAGATGGCATAGTTTACAATTGCACCCACCATCACAAATGGACTAGAATAATTACAATGAGCAACGTGTTTACCTAACTACTAATCATCAAACATTTCGTAAAAATACACAGCATACACGAATCGAAAGACACAGATCCTGTGAATACAGACAATATTTCAGATTTTCTAAGTGTCTTACAGCGAAAACACAATAAATCGTTATATTAGCTTAGCACATAGCAATTAGCAGCCCAGCATTGATTCTAGCCAAAGTGAGCGATAAAAGTCAACATCGCCAAAAGATATTAATTTTTTCACTAACCTTCTCAGAATTCTTCCGATGACACTCCTGTAACATCACATTACAACATGCATATACAGTTTGATCGAAAATGTTTATATTTAGCCACCAAAATCATGGTTAGACAATGTGAAATGTAGACAAGCTGGTAAAGAAAAAGTCCTTGCGCCACTTAGACAGTGATCTACTCTTATACATAAATACTCATAAACGTGACTAAAAAATATAGGGTGGACAGGGATTGATAGACAATTTAATTCTTAATACAATTGCGTTATTACATTTTTTAATTTATCCTTACTTTTCAATACAGTTTGCGCCAAGCGAAGCTACGTCAAAAAACATGGCGTCCTAAGCCACTAAAATGTTTCGACAGAAACACGATTTATCATAATAAAAATGTCCTACCTTGAGCTGTTCTTCCATCAGTATCTTGGGCAAAGGATCCTTTCTTGGGAGAAATCGTCTTTTGGTGGAAAGCTGTCCTCTTGCCATGTGGAAATGTCAACTGCGTTCGGGATGAACTGAAAAGCGTGCCCAACTTTTCACATCGTTGCAAAAATAAATGTCCCAAAATCGCACTAAACGGATATAAATTGCTATAAAACGCTTTAAATTAACTACCTTATGATGTTTTTAACTCCTATAACGAGTGAAAAGATGACCGGAGAAATATAACAGGCTAAACTAACGCTTGGAACAGGTGCGCGCCGGTGTCCTCTAGGCTCATGACGCAGCTCCCAAAGAATGACTAGCTTCAGGGTTTTTTCATTTGTAGGGCCTGTGAACGCGCAATCGACCCCGTTGGAATCGTCATCACGTAAAGGCATCCAGGGGAAGACGTAAGAAGTGTCCGTATAGTCATAGCAACGACAGTGCCCTTTTAACTGACTTCAGAAGAGTGGCCAACATTTCTCAAATCTGACTCCATGTCAGGGAAATTGCTGTAGAATGGGCTCTGTTCCACTTAGAGACAAAATTTCAACTCCTATAGAAACTATAGACTGTTTTCTATCCAATAATAATAATAATATGCATATTGTACGATCAAGGATTTTGTGGGAAGCCGTTTAAAAAATTAGCCAAATTAGCATAAATAGTCTAAACAGCGCCCCCATCCCCAACAGGTTAAGCAAAACTTTACTCCTGAACTTATTTAGCTTTGTTATAACAAAGGGGTTGAAGGCTAATTGACTCAAGACATTTCAGCTTTTCATTTTCTATTAATTTGTAAAAAATGACAAAAAACATAATTCCACTTTAACATTATGGGTGTCACGGCCGATGCTGGAAGAAGTGGACCAAGGTGCAGCGTGGTGAGCGTACATTACCTTTATTATGGAATGACGGCAACAAAACAATAAACAATACAAAACCAACCATGAAGCTTAAGGGCTATAGTGCCACAAACAAAGACAACTACCCACACTGAAAGGAGGGAAAAAGGGCTACCTAGGTATGGTTCCCAATCAGAGACAACGATAGACAGCTGTCCCTGATTGAGAACCATACCCGGCCAAAACATAGAAACACAAAATCATAGAAAACAAAACATAGAATGCCCACCGCAAATCACACCCTGACCAAACCAAATAGAGACATAAAAAGGCTCTCTAAGGTCAGGGCGTGACAATGGGGCACTGTGTGTAAGCCAAAATTACAATTTAATCAATTTTAAATTCAGACTGTAACATAATAAAATGCGGAAAAAGTCATGGGGTGTGAATACTTTTGTCACATACACCGGATAGTTTTAACAGTAGTGTGAATGCCCAGTATATCTATGTTTGGCTCATACAGTTGGCTTGTGAAAGGAGCAACTATATTAGTGTTATTCGTGTCTTTTAACATCATGTCTAGTTTTGGGTTTGGCTCACAGATTGTTTTATTATTGATTGATTATTTAAGAGGATGCTGCTGTGTTTTGTGTATTCGATGGGACATAATATAAGGGAAAAGTTTATGGAGGAATAAAAGTATATATTGAATAGAAGGCAGATGCTCCAAAGTATGTGGACACCTGCTCGTCGAACATCTAATACCAACATCATGGGCATTAACATGGAGTTGGTCCCCCCGTTGCTGTTATAACAGCCTTGACTCTTCTGGGAAGGCTTTCCACTAGATGTCAGAACATTGTTGTGGGGACTTAATGAGGTTTGGCACTGATGTTGGGCGATTAAGTTTGGCTCGCAGTCGGCGTTTCATTTCATCCCAAAGGAGGTCAGGACTCTCTGCAGGCCAGTCAAATTCTTCAACACCGATCTCGACAAACCATTTCTGAATGGACCTCGAATTGTCATGCTGGAACAGGAAAGGGCCTTCCCCAAACTGGTGCCACAAAGTTGGAAGCACAGAATCGTCTACAATGTCAGTGTCAGCTTTAGCGTTAAGATCTCCGTTCAATGGAAATAAGGGGCACGAACCATGACAAACAGCCCCAAACCATTATTCCTCCTCCGCCAAACTTTACAGTTAGCACTATGCAATCAGCAGGTAACGTTCTCCTGGCATTCGCCATATCCAGATTAGTCCGTCGGACTGCCAGATGGTGAGGCATGATTCATCACTCCAAAGAACACATTTCCACTGCTCCAGAATCCAATGGCAGTGAGCTTTACACCACTCCAGCCAACCCTTGGCATTGTGTATGGTGATCTTGTTTGTGGCAGCTCGACCATGGAAACCCATTTCATGAAGCTCCCGATTAACAGCTTTTGTACTGATGTTGCTTCCAAATGCAGTTTGGAACTCGGTAGTGAGTGTTACAGCCGAGGACAGACTATTTTTTATGCGCATCAGCACTCGGTGGTCCTGTTCTGTGAGCTTGTGTGGCACACCACTACGCGACTGAGCCATTGTTGCTCCTAGACGTTTCCACTTCAGAATAACAGCACTTACAGTTGACTGGGGCAGCTCTAGCAGGGCAGGCGTTTGACGAACTGACTTGTTGGAAAGGTGACATCCTATGACTGTGCCACTTTGAAAGTCACTGAGCTCTTCAGTACGGGTCATTCTACTGCCAATGTGTGTCTTTGGAGATTTCATGGCTATGTGCTCGATTTCATACACCTGTCAGCAGCAGGTGTGGCTGAAATAGCCGAATCCACTAATTTGAAGGGATGGCCATGAAGTGTATATCTACAGTCAGTGTCCAGATTTCAGTTTCCATTTAACCCATCTGAACAGAACGCTATAGTTCCCGTGACATGCCATCGGCCTATTTGAAGTCCTTTCTTGTGACTGTCAAATTTGTATAGAGCCTCAACCATCACAGATAACTTAGCCTGCACTACTATCATCATCTATCACCATTTCACCAAATCTATCCCAAACATGACTTTTCTGTCCCTCCCTTTTAATTTTCAAATCTCCATTTCGCTGCTCTTCTCTTATTGAATTAAAATCCGACATTGTCCTTTTGGCCTCTGTGGATCAACATTAACTTTTTCTGCCCGCTCCTAAAAGCATTTGTTGATTGGCGTGTAGGCTATTTGGTGTGCGTATAGTTAGGCTCTAAAGCTTAGCTGAATCCACTAACGCACTATTGCCAGATAGCCTAAAATAATGATAGAAAAACCTCAATGTAGCCTATAGATATAAATTGCACAAGAATTAAATACATTTATTTTTTAAGGCATTAGTTTCTCTTTTTTCAACCCGCCTGCCACCCACCTGCCCTTCATCCACACAATATTTCAAAACCCAGACACGCCCGCCTCGCAGATAGAACCGCGGGGACTGCGGGTAATGAGTCAACCCGAAGATCACAACCCATTGTATCCTTACATAACCCTGAGCCAAAATGCAAATAACAGAAGAATTTGGAATGTTTAAATCAATGTGCATTTGTGCTTAAAGTATAGGCTTAAAGTATAGTGCTTAACGTATAGTGCTTAAAGTATAGGCTTAAAGTATAGTGTTTAAAGTATAGGCTTAAAAGTATAGGCTTAAAATATAGGCTTAAAGTATAGGCATAAAGTATAGGCTTAAAATATAGTGCTTAAAGTATAGGCTTAAAGTATAGGCTTAAAGTATAGGCTTAAAGTATAGTGCTTAAAGTACAGTGCTTAAAGTATAGTGCTTAAAGTATAGTGATTAAAGTATAGGCTTAAAGTATAGTGCTTAAAGTATAGGTTTAAAGTATAGGCTTAAAGTACAGTGCTTAAAGTATAGGCTTAAAGTATAGTACGTAAAGTATAGGCTTAAAGTATAGGTTTAAAGTACAGTGCTTAACGTATAGTGCTTAAAGTATAGTGCTTAAAGTATAGGCTTAAAGTATAGTGCTTAAAGTATAGTGCTTACAGTATAGTGCTTAAAGTATAGGCTTAAAGTATAGTGCTTAAAGTATAGTGCTTAAAGTACAGTGCTTAAAGTATAGGCTTAAAGTATAGGCTTAAAGTATATTGCTTAAAGTATAGGCTTAAAGTATAGTGCTTAAAGTATAGTGCTTAAAGTACAGTGCTTAAAGTATAGGCTTAAAGTATAGTGCTTAAAGTATAGTGCTTAAAGTATAGTGCTTAAAGTATAGTGCTTACAGTATAGTGCTTACAGTATAGTGCTTAAAGTATAGTGCTTAAAGTATAGGCCTACAGCTCATCCTCTAACAAATAACACAGGATTCCAGGAATTATTGATATACATCAGTATATACTGTCAGTATATCAGGATTATTGTTAGTGCCCAACTTTATATTTCATCATATGGCTGTCAATCATATTTCTGTAGTAAATAAACTGAGCAAAAAAAGAAACGTCCTCTCACTGTCAACTGCGTTTATTTTCATGTGTAAATATTTGTATGAACATAACAAGATTCAACAACTGAGACATAAAGTTTCACAGACATGTGACTAACAGAAATGGAATAATGTGTCCCTGAACAAAGGGGGGGTCAAAATCAAAAGCAGCAGTCAGTATCTGGTGTGGCCACCAGCTGCATTAAGTACTGCAGTGCATCTCCTCCTCATGGACTGCACCAGATTTACCAGTTCTTTCTGTGAGATGTTACCCCACTCTTCCACCAAGGCACCTGCAAGTTCCCGGACATTTCTGGGGGGAATGGCCCTAGCCCTCACCGTCCGATCCAACAGGTCCCAGACCTGCTCAATGGGATTGAGATCCGGGCTCTTCGCTGGCCATGGCAGAACACTGACATTCCTGTCTTGCAGGAAATTATGCACAGAACGAGCAGTATGGCTGGTGGCATTGTCATGCTGGAGGGTCATGTCAGGATGAGCCTGAGGAAGGGTACCACATGAGGGAGGATGATGTCTTCCCTGCAATGCACAGCATTGATATTGCCTGCAATGACAACAAGCTCAGTCCGATGATGTTGTGACACACTGCCCAAGACAATGACGGACCCTCCACTTCCAAATCGATCCCGCTCCAGAGTACAGGCCTCGGTGTAACACTCATTCCTTCAACGATAAACGCAAATCCGACCATCACCCCTGGTGAGACAAAACCGTGACTCGTCAGTGAAGAGCACTTTTTGCCAGTCCTGTCTGGTCCAGTGACGGTGGGTTTGTGCCCATAGGCGGCGACGTTGTTGCCGGTGATGTCTGGTGAGGACCTGCCTTACAACAGGCCTACAAGCCCCCAGTCCAGCCTCTCTCAGCCTATTGCAGATAGTCTGAGCACTGATGGAGGGATTTTGCGTTTCTGGTGTAACTCGGGCAGTAACTCGGGCAGTTGTTGTTGCCATCCTGTACCTGTCCCGCAGGTGTGATGTTCAGCTATACCGATCCTGTGCAGGTGTTGTTACAAGTGGTCTGCCACTGTGAGGATGATCAGCTGTCCTTCCTGTCTTCCTGTAGCGCTGTCTTAGGCGTCTCACAGTACAGCCGTTGCAATTTATTGCCCTTTATTGCCCAATTTATCTGCAGTCCTCATGCCTCCTTGCAGCATGCCTAAGGCACATTCACGCTGGTGAGCAGGGACCCTGGGCATCTTTCTTTTGGTCTTTTTTGAGTTAGTAGAAAGGCCTCTTTAGTGTCCTAAGTTTTCATAACTGTGACCTTAATTGCCTACCGTCTGTAAGCTGTTAGTGTCTTAACGAGCGTTCCACAGGTGCATGTTCATTTATTGTTTATGGTTCATGGAACAAGCATGGGAAACACTGTTTAAACCCTTTACAATGACGATCTGTGAAGTTATTTGGATTTTTTTACGAATTAACTTTGAAAGACAGGGTCCTGAAAAAGGGACGTTTCTTTTTTTGCTGAGTTTATGTCTTGAGAGTGCATGTGTCACATGGTCACCTTTTGTTCCAAGAAGTATTGGTCTGATCCCAGAATGGCAATGGGATTCTTGTTTGTTTCCAACATTTTCTATTCAGCAGTAGAAGTTGAAGTACATAGACAATTAGAATGAATATGATTGTACAATGCTGAGGTCAGGTCTGACCAATATCTGAGGGACTAATCTTTGAGAGTACTCCACATCAAGACCCCATGGCCTCTGTTCCACTGCAACACTAGCACTACCCAGCAGTCATGTCTATCAGTTCCCCTTGATGTGATGACTTGGTCAGATTGTTCAGATGAGAGGAGAGGCACGGAGATGCCACAGGAGACAGAGCATGCATCCCAAATAGCACTCTACTCCCTTTGTAGTGCACTACTTTTGACCAGGGCACAAACTAGTGCACTATAGGGAATAGGGTATCATTTGAGACACGGATAGACTCATGCAGAGCAAGAAAAGTATCATCTAGACCCTTTAAACACAAAGAGGAGCGGAGGAGAGGCGAGAGGATGAGAGGAAAGGTGAGGAGAGGAGGAGAGAGGAGGAGTGGAAAGGAGAGGAGAGTGCTGTGTAAGAGCCAATTTATGCTTGATCCGAAAATGTGGTCGGAGACTCTGTGTGGATGATGTGATGCAATTGCGGAGCCTCCGGAGCCATGCAGAGGCCACATTGAGCTCCGTACCGCATCGCTGTGCACCAGCGATGCGGTACGGATCGATGCAGAGGGCTCTCTAACAATGCAGAGGGCTCTCTATAGCTCCACATTGACATGATTGGTTGACGGTAGGTGCGGGCGGGGGGTCCTGTATAAACACAAACTCACGGACAAATCATGAATGCTCTGACTTCTGCAGAGGCCGTATAAAAGTAAATGCTGATTGACCATGCAGCACCTTTAAGAGACCAGACCCTAAGGCTTTACAGGGCTTTGTAGCAGTAGAGGAGATAGGACTCTACAACTGATGTAGCTGGGCTATGTGTGAGAATGTCAATATTCATCCGATTCGATTGTGATGACACAACCTTTCAAATATGTCATATCCTTGAGCGTACAAAACAAAACAAAAAAACATTACTTTTGTAGGCTATTTATTCTTTACCTGTGCATCTTCTTTATTCCTTATTTGATGTAGTGGATTTAGGTATGATTCATAAGAGAGAATACGCTTTTATCTCTGTGAAAGCAGAACGGTCAAAATATGAATGTTCAGCTAGTCAATGTGAGGAGCCAGAGGTTGGTTTCTTTGCCAACCCTCTGACCTCATCTTCTGCAAGCTAAAAATACCCCCCCCCCCCTCCTCTAACTGCACTCTGTCTTTCTGACCGATTTATTGGATGCCACAATAGCCCAGTATGATAGAAACATGCTTATTACTGGGATCGATTCACCTAGAAACTAGAAAGGAACGGTTGAGTAAAGAGCATGGAATGGAAACTGTTATGTAAACCCCAGACTGTCAGTCAGAGTTCCATGTTCTATGAACCTAACTTGTAGTGTTGTGTCAACATAGTGCAGGGTACTGGGTAGCAGTGAGAACTAAGGGGACTTTGATAGCAGGCAGGGGACATTGTCTGGGGCTTTATTACTATAAACAGTTCATTCTCTGAAGCCATAACGTTTGTTCCCCTCTCCTCGGTGGCAGTACTATCAGTTGTGTGATGATGGATTCATATCACATAGACGAGCCTGGGCTAGTCTTGGAGACTGCTTTATCGGCGAACTACCCAGGATAGTATATACACAGTCCATCAACAGAAACAAAACAGAAATTCTATCCCAGCTCTAGAGTTGTCTCACTTGGCCCTTAGAGACTATATGTAGACAGTAGCAGTCCATCAGTCCTCCAGGTGTAGATCTCTCACCTCCATCAGTGAGGGACTGTACCTTCAGGGATCTCCTTCTGCCTCTCTTCACCTGCCCTTCCCTCTGGTCATTGTTTTGTCTGGCCACATCCAGTTGACCTGTGACATGGGTAGACAGGTTCAGTAATGGGATCAGTGGACTACCAGCCGGCCCTCTTCGTGCTTTACCACCCTGCTGGTAAGTGAAAGCCAGAGTGGATGATGAGAGGCTCTTTCTCCTACTCAACTCCTTCTGACTAGTTTTATACCTGTTTTCAGAGCGTTACTGTAACTGTCTTCCTCTTTTGAAGCTGAATTAATGATTGGATTGGAAACTCTGTGGGCAATCTTATAATATTGTGACATTGACAGATCTACTTTGCACTTGACTATGTTCTGCAACTGTACAATAGTGTCTCCAGAATGGACTTCACAGGCTAGAGCCCAGCTCCTCTAGGAGACATACCAGCTGGTTCCAGTCATGTCATGCCAAGCATTCTGCACTCTGCTGCCGTTCAGAGCATCTGCTTTACTTTGCCTTTCTATTGTCTTTTAGTTTCCATTTTTTTATTTTCGGGGGGGCAAGCGAACATTCTCTCCTTACAGTAGTTTTAATTCCACTCTCAATGCGGCTCCTCGAACAGGAGATCAAGTGGTGCTGCTGGATAAATAGATATGAAAGCCGAGTGGACGTCAGAGAGGTTACAGAGTCTAGCTAATTAGACTTAGAGGGAATAGAGGGTCTGATACACAGCATCCCGAGGAGAGAAAGATGGATACAGAGAGAGATAAAGAGAGAGAGAGAGAGAGAGACTGAGGGAGAGAGGAGAGAGAGAGAGAGCTAGAGGGATAGCTGACTTCTGTCACTACTGACGATCCTCTACTTTCTTTCAACTTTCAACTACTTGTCAGAAAAACACTATGTTCTCTAGTTTTTAATGTTGCAGGATCTGGAAGAACTTGTATCTAAGCACTGGAATCAGTAACTCTCCAAACATAGTGTGTTGTATCGTTGTTGTCTTTACACATTCCTCAGCTTTGATTCAGTGATTTTTGATTGTACACTATGGCCTAGCTACACTGTGTGTACTCAAGCAGCAACCCCTACAGTATTATTTTACCCATGCAGTCAATGAGCTAAACAATGTCTTGTACTCAAAGTACCAACCTGGCAAGCGGGGGCTCGAGTCTGGAGGCTCACTGTTGCTGTAGGGCATAATGGTTTCTGTAGGTTTTCTCTTCCACTTTGCACTGCTCATTTTGCTGTGTGTGTGTGTGTCCCTCTGTGGACCATTTAATGAAGCAGAACCAGAAAACAAACAGACTAGAAGTACCATTGGAGTGAGGGAGGGATAGAGGGATGTATGGAGGGAGGAAGGAAGGAAGGAATGAGGTTGGCTGTATGCCAGATCAAGGGAAGCCTTGGTGTAATATTTTGTATTCTGGCCTGTGTATTTTGTTGCATGTGGTGTAGTTGCCATGTCATTACAGACATCACATGATGCACCTGAGGAGCCCTCTCTTTCTTTTTCTTTCTTCATCTCTCTTGTTTTCTCTCTCTCAGTATTACAGTTCTTTACCACCATATTTCCTTCATTCTTTATACAATACACTTACAGATAGAGAGAGAGAGAAATGGAGTGAAAGAAATAAGTGGAGAGAGACAGAGAACTTCACTTTGCTTTAGCAACTGTGGCTTTGCCATTCATGCTATTAAAGCTTATCTGAATCTGAACCTGACCGAGAGAAAGATGGAGAGGGGGAGAGAGGACAGTTAAGGTACATGCAGTCTTTACACTAAGGCAGAGAGCGAAGCCAGGCAGTGAGGAGGTGAACATGTCAGTATAATGGTGATTATGACAGAGAAGAGGCAGCAAACACTAGAGACCCTGATCCTTTTATTCATACGCCCCCGGCAATGTCTTTACATTCTTATGTGCTTTTCTCCCTTCCCTCTCTTCTCTCCTCTGTTTGGTCTTGAAATAAAAACAGCTTGTCACTAGGACACAAAGAGGGGCTTAATTGCTGCCTAAGCCTCAGTGAAATGGCACAATACATTAATGCATTAGTCATTTGGTGAAAATATGGAGAATTTGTGCGAATAATCTTCCCTTTTAACTGAATAATAAGTAAGGTAAAGACCGGGCGAATCAAATACAGTTTTGCAAACTCCAGGGCATTGGTGCATCCTCTAATTGTGATTAAGGCCTTTTTGAGTGTTTTATAACACCTGAACAAACAACCACACCATAAACTGAGACTACATAAAAAACCTTTGTGGTCTTTCGGGTCTCTGTCTCTTTTTCCTTTAAATGGGTGGTGGGACTGTTGCTCAATAATACTATACGTGATATCATGTGCTGAAGTGAATTCTCCAGTCGCTATTTTACAAGCTTTTACAGTATTAAGTGCTAATGTCGATCTGGAGCGTCTGCTAAATGACTGTAATGTAATGTAATGCAAGTTTAATGTTCATCTCAATGCCATGCAGGGATCTGTATCGGTTCTGTCCTTTAAATCTCTCTCTACTTTATTGGATACAAACACATTTTAGTCAATAGGTATCTATCAGAGCACAAAACACACTCTGTATACAGTACCTGCAACACAACATAACACGACTAGGGCCAGGCTTTTAGATACATTTTCTACCCTGCTGTCGATAACAAAACAGACACCATCTTCATAATAACGGATGAATCCACTGACACACAAGACCAATATGTTCTTCATATGTTGTAGGAGAGCTGGATGAAGACCTTACGTCGTTCTGGCTGATACAGTGTAAAGTGTTTAAGGGCAGTGAACTATTCAACAGTGTATGCATATCATTCTACCTGGGCCTTTACGCACGCTTTGTGGAGACGGAGAAGTGTGTCTCTCCACATACTGCGATCTTAACATATATTTTTCGTAACTGTCTATTTACCTCCACAAATCGAAGCAGGCACCAAGACTACACTCAATGAGCTGTATAAGGCCATAAGCAAACAATAGAATGCTCACCCAGAAGCGACGCTCCTAGTGGCCGGGGACTTTAATACAGGAAAACTTAAATCAGTTTTCTATCAGCATGTCACATGTGCAACCACAGAAAAAAAACTCTAGACAACTACTGCACACACAGAGACACGTACAAAGCTCCCCCCGCCCTCCATTTGGCAAATCTGACCATAACTCTATCCTCCTGATTCCTGCTTACAAGCAAATACTCAAGCTGGAAGTACCAGTGACTTGCTCAAAAGCATTCTGACTGGTTGAATCATCTCATGGTATGGCAACTGCATGGCATCCTATCGCAAGGCGCTACAGAGGGTAGTATGTACGGACCAGTACATCACTGTGGCCAAGTTTCCTGACATCCAGTACCTATATACCAGGCGGTGTCAGAGGAAGGTCCTAAAAATTGTCGAAGACTCCAGCCAACCTAGTCATAGACTGTTCTCTCTGCTACCGCATGGCAAGCGGTACCGGAGCGCCAAGCCTGTGCAAATACTCTTTAACAGCTTCTACTCCCAAGCCATATGACTGCTAAGCAGTTAATCGGGTGGCTACCCAGACTATTTGCATTGACCCCCTTTTTTACGCAGCTGCTACTTGCAGTTTGTTATCCATGCATAGTTGCTTATCCCCTACCTACATGTAAATGTAATATCAATGACTTCGACTAACCTGTATCCAGGTAATTATTATTTAATCCATTTTAGTATAAGGCTGTAACGTAGCAAAATGTGGAAAAAGTCAAGGGGTCTGAATACTATCCGAATGCACTTTATGTCCTCCATGGCCTGCAGCCTATCTAAACTCTCTTGGGTAGATGCATTCTTTTGAGACAGCGTAATGTTTTTTTTAAATGTTTTTTTTAATAGCTGTCTATCCAGTCTTTCCATATAAAATCTAATGTTAAATTGCAGGTTTTGCAGAATATATTGCTGTCTTCTGCAAAGAGTGTCACAGTGGGGTATTGGCACACTCTTTTCTTCTGGTTAGATTTATAGTCACTCCCCTTTAACTGTTCTAATTTCCCAATTTTTATAACCTCCGATGATTAAGGATCGCTTCTGTTGGAGAGGATCAACTTGAGCAAAGTGAAGTGTTTAATCACTGATCTATAAATAGTATTCCCTGCCTTATAATAGGCTTTGTACAATTAAGAATCGTAGAGCTATGCCTCCCCTGGCTTAGGCGAACCCCCCAAACACTCGCACAGCCGGACATTGAATGAATGAATGGAGACAGCTTGTTTAATTTTTGTATTTTTTATTTAACCTTTATTTAACTAGGCAAGTCAGTTAAGAACACATTCTTATTTACCATGACGGCCTAGGAACAGTGGGTTAACTGCCTTGTTCAAGAGCAGAACGACAGATTTGTACCTTGTCAGTTCGGGGATTCCATCTAGCAACCTTTCGGTTACTGGGCCAATGCTCTAACCACTAGGCTACCTGTCAGTTAAAGAGCATTTCCTACTATTTCCTGCCTACAGCCAACCGAGTGGATAATGCTTCAAATACTGGTCAAAGAAAAAAAACACAAAACGTGACCAAAAACCTAGTATAGTTTTCAAGGTTACCAGCCTCAGACACATTATCTTGAATTACTCTCTCTTGTCCACAGCGGTGCCATACAAGCCGTAACCTAGGAAACCTGGGAAAATGCCTAATCGTCCTTAAAAAAGGATTTGCCACAGTTTTTAATATCTTCTCCGCTAATGCCCAGAGGTATGGAGGGTGGGAGGGAGGGAGGGAAGACAAGTGAAGGGAGGTAGTGGAGACTGTGAGGTGTGTGTTTGTGTGTGTTTGCCCATGTGTCTGCCTATGTGCCTCCACCTGTGTGCGTGGATATTTGTGTGTCTCTGCTGTGTGTGTGATGGAGCATTACTTCCCAGCCATTGAGTTCATTATTGGCCCTCTCAGATATTCATCCCTCAGCCACCAGCAGGCCCCTGCCAGACCCTAATTCACTTAATTCCTTGATTAACGATTCCACCAGCGTCTGTGTGTACCTGAACTTTATAATGTCGATTCAAAATGAAGTACTAGGCTAGTTACTCAACGAGGAGGAAAATAGCTCTGTCAAATAGCTGTGAGTAAAGCTAGGCTATCTCTGAGGAAATATATACTTATGCACAGTCACGTGCTCTCTTATCTATGATGCAGGCTCGCACGCACAACATGGGTTATGTGGTGAGACCTGGCAGTGTGGTGCCGGGACAACAACCTCTACCTCAATGCCAATAAGGCCAAAGAGCTGATCGTGGACTACAGGAAATGGGGGGGAGCAAGCCCCCATCCACATCGATGGGGCTGCAGGGGAGCGGGTCGAGAGCTTCAAGTTCCTTGGTGTCCAAATCACTACGGCCCAATCACCGCTTCCTCTTCAGGAGGTTGAAAAGGTTTGGCATGGGCAAGAAAATCTTCAAAAAGTTCTACAACTACACCACTGAGAGCATCTTGACTGGCTGCATCACTTCTTGGTATGGCAACAGCACCACCCTCGATGGCATGGCGCTACAGAGGGTGGTGCGGACAGCCCAGTTCATCACTGGGGCTGAGCTCCCTGCCATCCAGGACGTTAATATCAGGAGATAAGAAAGGAAGGCGCGGAAAATCATAAATCATAAAGTAATGAAATACTCCAGCCACCCGAGCCATAGACGGTTCTCTCTGCTTCCGCATGGCAAGCGGTACCCCTGTATCTGTGCATCAGACACTGACGGGCTCCTGAACAGCTTCTATCCCCTAGCCATAATACTGCTAAATAGCTAACAGAATGGCTACACGGACTATCTGAGTTGACCCTTGTATATATATATTTTCTTTTTTTGCACTGTCCCTATGCACACACTTACTGCCACTCCAACACACACATAACATGCACACACATTTATAGTATATTGACTCATACAAACAAACATCATTAACGCTGCTGCTACTCTGTTTATCATATATCCTGATGCTTAGTCACCTTACCCCTATACATACACTACCGGGATGCCATGTGGCGTCACAATTGGCCCAGCGTCGTCCGGGTTAGGGAGGGTTTGGCCGGCAGGGATATTCTTGTCTCATCGCTCTCTAGCGACTCCTGTGGCGGGCCGGGTGCAGTGCTCGCTGACCAGGTCATTAGGTGTACGCTGTTTCCTCCGACACATTGGTGCGACTGGCTTCCGTGTTGGAAGCCAGGAAGCCACATCTCAACTTGCTTAGGCCAAGAAACACAAGCAATGGACATTAGACTGGTAGAAATGTGTCCTTTGGTCTGGAGTTCAAATTGGAGATTTTTGGTTCCAACCGCCGTGTCTTTGTGAGATGCGGTGTGGGTGAACGGATAATCTCTTTATGTGTATTTCCCACGGTAAATCATGAACGAGGAGGTGATATGGATTGGGGGTGCTTTGCTGAGGACACTGCCTGTGATTTATTTATAATTCAAGGCACACTTAACCAGCATGGCTGCCACAGCATTCTGGAGCGATACGCCATCCCATCGGGTTTGGCCTTAGTGGGACTATCATTTGTTTTTCAACAGGACAATGACCCAACACACCTCCAGACTGTGCTCAGCACAAATGGCTAATTTGAAGAATCTCAAATATAAAATATATATTATTTTGTTTAACACTTTTTTGGTTACTACATGATTCCATGTGTTTCATAGTTTTGATGTATTCACTGTTATTCTACAATGTAGAAAATAGCACAAATAAAGAAAAAACCCTGATGTTCTAAATCTTTTGACCGGTAGTGTATCTACCTCTATCACTCTAACACCCTACTCAATAAATTGGATGCAGTCTATCACAGTGCCATCCGTTTTGTCACCAAAGCCCCATATACTACCCACCACTGCGACCTGTACGCTCTCGTTGGCTGGCCCTCGCTTCATACTCGTCGTCAAACCCACTGGCTCCATGTCATCTACAAGACCCTGCTAGGTAAAGTCCCTCCTTATCTCAGCTCGCTGGTCACCATAGCAGCACCCGCCTGTACCACGCGCTCCAGCAGGTATATCTCTCTGGTCACCCCCAAAACCAATTCTTCCTTTGGCCGCCTCTCCTTCCAGTTCTCTGCTGCCAATGACTGGAACGAACTACAAAAATCTCTGAAACTGGAAACACTTATCTCCCTCACTAGCTTTAAGCACCAGCTGTCAGAGCAGCTCACAGATTACTGCATCTGTACATAGCCCATCTATAATTTAGTCCAAACAACTACCTCTCCCCCTACTGTATTTATTTATTTATTTTGCCCCTTTGCACCCCATTATTTCTATATTTACTTTGCACATTCTTCCACTGCAAATCTACCATTCCAGTGTTTTACTTGCTATATTATATTTACTTCGCCACCATGGCCTTTTTTTTGCCTTTACCTCCCTTATCTCACCTCATTTGCTCACATTGTATATAGTTATTTTTTTCTACTGTATTATTGACTGTATGTTTGTTTTACTCCATGTGTAACTCTGTGTTGTTGTATGTGTCGAACTGCTTTGCTTTATCTTGGCCAGGTCGCAGTTGTAAATGAGAACTTGTTCTCAACGTGCTTACCTGGTTAAATAAAGGTTAAATAAAAAATAAATTAAAAAAAACTCCAGTATCCCTGCACACTGTAAATATGGTATTGGAACTGACCCTGTATATAGCGCTCTTAATTTCTTGTGTCCTTTTATTGCAGTGGGCTAAATCAGTGTCACACAGAGTGTGTGTTGGTAGTCTTAAACAAATCTTCTTTCAAACAAAAGTATACACCTCACACACATGGTTAGGGGCTTTAAAAAAAGAAGACACCTGTACCATGTCAGATATAGAGTTGAAATGTATTACATTTTGAGTTTGCATCCCGATATTACACTTTATTAACATCACAGAAGACTGAAATATAGCAACACTTTTTGACAGAGAAACACCAGTTTTTCAGTGTTTAAAAAAAAGAAAAGTTTATTAATTATGAAATTATGAAAGTTCTTAATTACATTCCACCCATGAGGTCACTAGGTCATTTGATTGCAGTAAAGGGTTTTATGTTATTTTTAGTGCTACGTTGATATTGATTACTGCATTGTTGGGTTTGGAGTTTGCATTTCACTGTACGTGACATTAAAAACTTGAAACAGATTATTAATAAAATCCCTATAGACTGAATAATGAAGAAATTGTGATGTGTGATCTAAATGAGACACAGTAGGATCATGTTAGGCTCAATGTACACATGATTACACATACCTACTCTAAATCTGTAAATGGCAGATTACAAACCAGCCTTACATGAACTCTGCCTTATAAATCTACCATCTACAGTAGATTACATACCAGCCTTACATGAACTCTGCTTTATAACTCTACCATCTACTGTAGATTACATACCATCCTTACATTAACTCTGCCTTATAAATCTACCATCTACAGTAGATTACATACCAGCCTTACATGAACTCTGCCTTATAAATCTACCATCTACAGTAGATTACATACCAGCCTTACATGAACTCTGCTTTATAACTCTACCATCTACTGTAGATTACATACCATCCTTACATTAACTCTGCCTTATAAATCTACCATCTACAGTAGATTACATACCAGCCTTACATGAACTCTGCCTTATAAATCTACCATCTACTGTAGATTACATACCAGCCTTACATGAACTCTGCCTTATAAATCTACCATCTACAGTAGATTACATACCATCCTTACATTAACTCTGCCTTATAAATCTACCATCTACAGTAGATTACATACCATCCTTACATGAACTCTGCCTTATAAATCTACCATCTACAGTAGATTACATACCATCCTTACATGAACTCTGCCTTATAAATCTACCATCTACACTAGATTACATACCATCCTTACATGAACTCTGCCTTATAAACCTACCATCTACTGTAGATTACATACCATCCTTACATGAACTCTGCCTTATAAACCTACCATCTACAGTAGATTACATACCAGCCTTACATTAACTCTGCCTTATAAACCTACCATCTACAGTAGATTACATACCATCCTTACATTAACTCTGCTTTATAACTCTACCATCTACAGTAGATTACATACCATCCTTACATGAACTCTGCCTTATAAACCTACCATCTACTGTAGATTACATACCAGCCTTACATGAACTCTGCCTTATAAACCTACCATCTACAGTAGATTACATACCAGCCTTACATTAACTCTGCCTTATAAACCTACCATCTACAGTAGATTACATACCATCCTTACATTAACTCTGCTTTATAACTCTACCATCTACAGTAGATTACATACCAGCCTTACATGAACTCTGCCTTATAAATCTACCATCTACTGTAGATTACATACCAGCCTTACATTAACACTGCCTTATAAATCTACCATCTACAGTAGATTACATACCATCCTTACATGAACTCTGCCTTATAAATCTACCATCTACTGTAGATTACATACCAGCCTTACATTAACACTGCCTTATAACTCTACCATCTACAGTAGATTACATACCAGCCTTACATGAACTCTGCCTTATAAACCTACCATCTACTGTAGATTACATACCAGCCTTACATTAACTCTGCCTTATAACTCTACCATCTACAGTAGATTACATACCAGCCTTACATGAACTCTGCCTTATAAACCTACCATCTACAGTAGATTACATACCAGCCTTACATTAACTCTGCTTTGAAACTCTACCATCTACAGTAGATTACATACCAGCCTTACATTAACTCTGCCTTATAAATCTACCATCTACAGTAGATTACATACCAGCCTTACATTAACTCTGCCTTATAAACCTACCATCTACTGTAGATTACATACCATCCTTACATGAACTCTGCCTTATAAATCTACCTTCTACAGTAGATTTACATACCATCCTTACATGAACTCTGCCTTATAAATCTACCATCTACTGTAGATTACATACCAGCCTTACATTAACTCTGCCTTATAAATCTACCTTCTACAGTAGATTGCATAACAGACTTACATTAAAGGGGCAAACTGGGATTGGTACCTACTTTTTTTGGGACTCCCTCAGCTGTAAATAAAGCGTGGCAGTGTGACTGCTTGGTTCTGTGAATCCCAGATTGCTCCCTTAACCCTGCCTTTCACCCTACTGAGGCACATGCTAGTATATCTCATTGACAAAATGACACAGTCGCTCTTAATCGCCGGAGCAATTAGCATCCTCCTCATCCATATCCATCCAACTGATTACAATCAGTCATTCTCAATGTCCTTTCCTCCTCTTCTCTCCTCTCCTCCCCTCCGGAAGCACTCAGTGCCATGTGTCTCAGGTCATTTCAGGATTCGACCCATCAGTCATGCTCTGCATTATTTCACTCAAACTGATGTCAGTTTGATGTTGGACATTTAGTTTAGCTTCGTCACATGAATAATGGGTAGGACTGCCATCAGAGATCAGAGGCAGGCTAACTCTTACTCCACTAGCCACAAATCTGATACAGACTCAACTGAACATATAAATGTATACTTTGTGTTTATTAGGAACTCAAGCAGTTGATCCTCAGTAATAAGATGTGTGCTCCAAGGTTACTATTCAGAAGATGAATAGCCTACTCTGATTAAAAATAAAACTGAGAGAAGAAAGATTCATCTTTTACACTTATTGTTTTCCTTGAAATGAGATTCAGTGAAGAGCAATAAGTGAGGGCACCAAATTCAACTTATATTACTTCACTATCAGGGTCAGGTTAAAGTGGGTGCCTTGGGCGAGATGCAGGAGAACGGTAAAAGACAGACACCGAAATGCCTTCTACTGATGAATACTTTCTGTAGACTGTCTTTTAGTCATCTGGCAGGATTCGGCTCTATGCGCCCCAAATGTGCAGAGTCATGGTATACTATGTGACTTCCCTTCTTCCTCTTTTCCTCCCTGTGTCCATAAGAGAGAGAGAGAGAGTTGGCTCCTCTTCCTCTTCTCCTAACTTAATCTCCAGTACTCTGCTCCCTGCCCAGTTCATCTCTCCTCTCTGCAACTGGCAGTCTCTTCATTATTATGCCCCAGTAGATGGGACAGAGAGAGAGAAGACTTTTGAGCTTCATTCATTGTGACTTGTTTTTCATTAGAAAGTGTGTGGTCATACGCACCTCCTTAAAAACATAGGTGCTAGGCTAATAAAGAATACTAGTAAAGAACAAGATGGCCTGCACACTGTTAAAGCTCCCAATTCACAGATTTATTGGCAACGTTTCTATCCGAAACGGATCTTCATCAGGTCAAACAAACTGAGTGTTCACATCCCAAAATATACACATTTCACCTCACATGACCATTGCGGACATGATGCATGGTGGGTGCAAAAACAATTTGTGTATCTCTAATAATTTAATAACGATGAGATGGGCACAGAAAATAATATATATTTACAAAAAAGTGGGTAACATGGAAGGCAAGACAAATCAAAGTGACATATTCATGTAAGAAATGGTCTGATATCAAACTCTTGATTCAGACCTTTTAGGAGACATGGTACACAAACACTGAATCCAATACAATTCTCTTCTCAGTAATAGATTATCAGTATCTCCGCCCCTCATTGGAATCTTAACACGTTCGATACCAATGTATCTCAAAAAGCTAATGTTGTAACGAGACTCCATGAAATGCACAGCCACAGGGTTTCTCTGGTCAAGGGTCTTGATATTACTCCTGTGTTCTGCTATCCTTGTTTTCACAGCTCGTTATGTTTTTCCTACATAGCATATTTATTTTAAATTGAACCTTTATTTAACTAGGCTAGTCAGTTAAGAACAAATTCTTACTTACAATGACGGCTTAGCATAGATCACAAATACACTTGATCAGGAATATCAATTTTTTTGTGGAACATGTAATCTTAATGGCCTTGCCCGTAATAAGGTGATTGAACATTGTGAGTTATTGGTAAAGTTGCACTGGGTACATCCGCTACATCTATAGTTACTGTCCAGCACATTGTCTAGAAAGGTACAACATGCCACTGGTGGAAGACCAGACCTCACCACCCTTTGACTGATGTTGGGGGCGTGTCTGAAGACTACCTGCGGGTGTTCTTTAAACGTCTTTCCCAGTTTTGGATCAATGCTCAAAATGTGCCAGTGTTTTTCCTTAACACCTAATTCTGTGCCAGGAAACATAACCAGCAGCAGCCAAAGGGGATAAAGCAATTATTGGATGATGTTTAGCCTACTGTCGTCCATCACTATGATAGATGTTATTGGGTGTGTGTTTCAATGCATTTTCCCAGCTGATACCATTTTAATTCATCAACTAACTAGTGTCATAGTATAACTTCTTGAAAAGGAAGTTGTTGCTTTTTTCACACAAAAACATTCACCTTTATTTAACCGGGTAGGCAAGTTGAGAACAAGTTCTCATTTACAATTGCGACCTGGCCTAGATAAAGCAAAGCAGTTCGACACATACAACAACACAGAGTTACACATGGAGTAAAACAAACATACAGTCAATAATACAGTAGAAAAAATAAGTATATACAATGTGAGCAAATGAGGTGAGATAAGGGAGGTAAAGGCAAAAAAAGGCCAAAAAAAGTAAATATAATATAGCAAGTAAAACACTGGATTGATAGATTTGCAGTTGGAAGAATTTGCAAAGTAAATATAGAAATAATGGGGTGCAAAGGAGCAAAAATAAATAAATAAATACAGTAGGTGGAGAGGTAGTTGTTTGGGCTAAATTATAGATGGGCTATGTACAGGTGCAGTAATATGTGAGCTGCTCTGACAGCTGTTGCTTAAAGATAGTGAGGGAGATAAGTGTTTCCAGTTTCAGAGATGTTTGTTGCTTGATGATTATGCTAATCTTTTGTGAGAATTGACTTTACATCATGTTGTACCTTGTAAACCTGATGCTATTTCATGTTTTATCCTTGTATCACCCTGAGTACTGCCATTGCAGGGGTAAGAGGGAGCAGGGAGGGAGCAGAAAGGGAAGGAACACCTGTGACTCTCTTGGCAGCAGGCCCATCTTAGGCCGAGGGCCAGAGTTAAGTGAGGGCTGAAGTATCTACCACCTAGCCATGTAGCTGGCTGCAGCAGGAATGAACGGCAGTGAGATTAAAATTGTTCCACTTAGTCTCCCCCTGTGGCCCATATACCTCTACCTCATATACCTCTACTCACTTTCTCTCCTCTTCTCTCTCCTCTGTCCACTGCCGTAGGTTAATAGCCAGTTAAAAGAGAGAAGGTCAGTGTTCATTGGACTCCTCTGCCTCCCCTCTGGACAGAGTCTCTTTATTCCATCACCGGTATCGGTTTTCATTTACAGCAGATTCAACGCTGGTTAATCTCAGTGCGCACGGTGTGTGGGATGGGATACTGTGTGTGTGTTTCTGTGCGTTTGTGTGTGTGCGTATGTGCATGTGAGGTGGCTCAGGCCCAGTTACTAATCCTACTGCTAAACGACAGGGTCAGTGAGCACTCAACCCTGCCTACCTTCTAACTGCCACTGACTATAGCCACTACCCTAGGTTGCGGCCCAAATGGCTCCCTATTCCCTATATAGTGCACTACATTTTACAAGGGCCCATAGGGCTCCTGTTAGTTGTAGTGCAATATGTAGGGAATATGGTGCTCTTTGGGATGCAGGCCATGTCCTCTGGCCAACATGATTCTCCCTCAGGCGGACAATTCTGACTAGTCTACTGTATAGTTTTTCAGTAAACGAAACAATGAAATGTACAGCTTAGATGTTGAATTGGTAGCTGCTGATAATAGTCACCACCCCACGATCCTACACAACAATCCTATGTAACAGTGTTGCCTCCATCCCTCTCCTCGCCCCAACCGTTGCACGAACGAAGCTTGAACCATGGACCCTCTGAACACATCGAATACACTCACCCACGAAGCATCGTACAGTGCCTTCGGAAAGTATTCAGACCCCTTTACTTTTTACACATTTTGTTATGTTACAGCCTTATTCTTAAATTGATTAAAACAAATACAAATCCTCTGCAATCTAAATACAATACCCTATAATGACAAAGCGAAAACAGGTTTTTAGAATTGATTGCAGATTTAATAAAAAACAGAACCCTTTGCCATGAGACTAAATTGAGCTCATGTACATCCTGCTTCCATTGATCATCCTTGAGATGTTTCTACAACTTGATTGGAGTCCACTTGTGGTAAATTCAATTGATTGGACATGATTTGGAAATGCACACACCTGTCAATATAAAGTCCCACAATTGACAGTGCATGTCAGAGCAAAAGCCAAGCCATGACGTCAAAGGAATTGTCCGTAGACCTCCGACACAGGATTAGGTTGAGGCACAGATCTGGGGAAGAGTACCAACAAAAATTCTGCAGCATTGAAGGTCCCCAAGAACACAGTGGCCTCCATCATTCTTAAATGGAAGAAGTTTGGAACCACCAAGACTCTTCCTAGAGCTGGCCGCCCAGCCAAACTGATCAATCGGGGGAGAAGGGCCTTGGCCAGGGAGGTGACCAAGAACCCGATGGTCACTCTGACAGACCTCTAAAGTTCCTCTGTGGAGATGGGAGAACCTTCCAGAAGGACATTTATCTCTCCAGCACTCCACCAATCAGATCTTTATGGTAGAGTGGCCAGACGGAAGCCGCTCCTCAGTAAAAGGCACATGACAGCCCGCCCAGGCACCTAACAAGAAACAAGATGCTGTGGTCTGATGAAGCCAAGATTGAACTCTTTGGTCTGAATGCCAAGCGTCACGTCTGGAGGTATCCTGGCACCATCCCTACGGTGAAGCAAGGTGGTGGCAGCATCATGCTGTGGAGATGTTTTTCAGTGGCAGGGACTGGGAGACCAGTCAGGATCGAGGCAAAGATGAACGGAGCAAAGTACAGAGAGATCTTCGATGAAAACCTGCTCCAGAGCGCTCAGGACCTCAGACTGGGGCGAATGTTCACCTTCCACCAGGACAACGACCCTAAGCACACAGCCAAGACAATGCAGGAGTCGCTTCTGGACAAGT
Organism: Salvelinus fontinalis; assembly: GCF_029448725.1. NCBI lineage: Eukaryota > Metazoa > Chordata > Actinopteri > Salmoniformes > Salmonidae > Salvelinus > Salvelinus fontinalis. Next base: position 22,619,331 of record NC_074687.1, read on the forward strand.
CTCTGAATGTCCTTGAGTGGCCCAGCCAGAGCCCTTAAACCCGATCAAACATCTCTGGAGAGATGTTCAATCCCCATCCAACCTGACAGAGCTTGACAGGATCTGCAGAGAAGAATGGGAGAAGCTCCCAAAATACAGGTGTGTCAAGCTTGTAGCATCATACCCAAAAAGACTCGAGGCTGTAATCACTGTCAAAGGTGCTCCAACAAAGTACTGAGTAAAGAGTCTGAATACTTATGTAAATGTCATATTTAATTTTTTTTTTTTATACATTTGCAACCATTTCTAAAAAACAGTTTATGCTTTGTCATTGTTGGGTATTCTGTGTAGATTGATAAGGAAAAATATTATTTCATACATTTTAATATAAAGCTATAACTTAACATAATATGGAAAAAGTCAAGTGGTCTGAATACTTTACGAAGGCACTGTATCACTCCACAAAAGCTGCGTCCCTTGCAGAGCAAGGGAAATAACTACTTCAAGGTCTGAGAGCAAGTGAAATCACAGACTGAAATGCCACTAGCGTGCCCCACTAACTAGCTAGCCATTTCACACTGGTTACAACTACACAAAAGTGTTTTGTTATTGCTCCGCAGGTGAAAGAGATGTGAAGAGACTATCAGGTGTGACACCAAAACCTAGTAGTCTTAACTCTCAGAGCTGTTTGCCTCTCTCTTGCTCACTCTCTTGCTCACTCTCTCTCTCTCTCTCTCTCTCTCTCTCTCTCTCTCTCTCTCTCTCTCTCTCTCTCTCTCTCTCAAATAAATATGTGGAGTAGGAGTTATGGAGATCCACAGAGAGCAGTCAGGATTAAATTAACCAGTCTGGGGGCTGGTAGCTCAGGTCAGCTCAGGAGTAATCAGTTGAAGTGTTGGGGCAGACCAACCTCAGCTTGGAAAGCAATTAGTAACTCACCAGAGGCACTGGGTAGTATACACTAGTAACACACTAGTACCACACGCTTGGCCTGTCCTCTGGGGAAAGAGGACCACATATGAAGTGTGGCACCCTATTCTCTTTATAGTGTGCTACTTTTGACCAGGGCACATACTGCAGATCACAGGAGGTTGGTGGCACCTTAATTGGGGAGAACGGGCTAATAGTAATGGCTGTAACAGAATAAATGGAATGGTTATCGATGTAATTCCATTCACTCCATTCCAGCCATTATTATGAGCCGTTCCCCCCTCAGTAGCCTCCTGTGCTGTAGATGTAGCCCAAGTACTTGCTGTACTAGCACATACAGTACCCTCCCCTCCCTAGTAGTGGGGAGTAACACTACTCTTATTAACACTCTCCACAATGCCCTGGAGAGAAGAGGGCCACACATGAGATGATTTAGCATGTACTTGATATTGTGCTAGCATTCTGCAGGTATTTGATGTACTAACATCTAGCCTCCATAACCCAGTAGTGGAGAAACTCTCCTCTTAACACTCTCTATACACACACACATACAAATGCACACACACACACAAACACACACATACACACACACACCCTTCATCACAGTACACTAAGCCAAGCAGTGATTGTGGATCATCAAGCGGTATAGTAAGGTACACCATCTGAGATAATAACATGCTGATGTTCAATAACCCCTGACATTTCTGTGAATAAATGCAGCCGGCAAGTAGAGATAAAAAAAAGAAACAAAAATTATATCGAAGGGAAATAATTAACACTGTTCGCGGACCGACTGTGGTAAACATTTAAACAACAACATGCAAACACACACACGCACGCACGCACACACACAGGCACACACACACGCACATGCACGCACATGCACACACACACACACACACACACACACACACACACACACACACACACACACACACACACACACACACACACACACACACACACACACACACACACACACACACACACACACACCCAAACCAAACACACAGAATAAAGGAACACAAACACAATTAATTAATAATTTATCTAGGACCACCCAGGCGTACACTATACAGTATATACAAAAGTATGTGGACACCCCTTCAAATGACAGGATTCAGCTATTTCTGCCACACCAATTGCTGACAGGTGTATGAAATCGAGCACATAACCACGCATCTCCATAGACAAACATTGGCAGTAGAATGGCCTTGCTTAAGAGCTCAATTACGTTCAACGTGGCACCGTCATATGATGCCACCTTTCCAATAAGTCTGTTCGTCAAATTTCTGCCCTGCTAAAGCTGCCCCAGGCACCTGTAAGTGCTGTTATTATGAAGTGTAAACATCTAGGAGCTACTTCTCAGCTGCAAAGTGGTACGCCACACAAGCTCACAGAAGGGGACCGGCGAATGTTGCAGCGTGTAAAATTTTCTGTCCTAGGTTGCGACGCTCACTACCAAGTTCCATACTGCCTCTGGAAGCAACGTCAGCACAAGAACTGTTCGTTGGGAGCCTAATGAAATGGGTGTTCATGGCCGAGCAGCCACACACAAGCCTAAGATCACCATGCTCAATGTCAAGCGTCGGCTGGAGTTGTGTAAAGCTCGCCGCCATTGGACTCTGGAGCAGTGGAAACACGTTCTCTGGAATGATGAATCACGCTTCACCATCTGGCAGTTCAATGGATAAATTTGGGTTTGGCGGATGCCAGGAGAACACTACCTGCCCCAATGTATAGTGCAAACCTTAACGTTTGGTGGAGGAAGAATAATGGTCTGGGGACATTTTCATGGTTCAGGCTAAGTCCCTTAGTTCCAGTAAAGGGAAATCTTAACGCTACGGTATACAATGACATTCTAGACGATGATGTGCTTCCAACTTTGTGGCAACAGTTTGGGGAAGGCCCTTTCCTGTTTCAGCATGACAATGCCCCTGTGCACAAAGCGAGGTCCATACAGAAATGGTTTGTCGAGATCGGTGTTGTGCTTGATCGGTGTTGTGCTTGAACTTGACTGGCCTGCACAGAGCCCTGACCTCAACCCCATCGAACACGTTTGGGATGAACTGGAACGCTGACTGCTAGCCATACCTGATTGCCCAACATCAGTGCCAGACCACACTAATGCTCTTGTGGCTGAATGGAAGCAAGTCCCCGCATCAATGTTCCAACATCTACTAGACCGTTTTCGCAGAAGTGTGGAGGCTGTTATAGCAGCAAAAGGGGGAACAGCTCCATATTAATGCCCATGATTTTGGAATGAGATGTTTGAGCAGGTCTTCACATACTTTTGGTCATGTAGTGTACCTTTAATAAAGATGCATATCCATGCCATGTTTTAATATCACAGCGCTAGAACGCAACAATTAAAACAACCTGTGTCCCAAATGGCTCCCTATTCCTTATATAATGCACGACTTCTGACTAGGGACCATAGGGTAGTGCACTATGTAGGGAGCTGTAGGTGTCATTTGGTACCATTTGTTGGGGTTCATTGGACGGTGGTGTTGATGCTCAGGGCCGTAATCATCACAGAGTAGAGTAAAGAGATTCATCATCCACCTTCAGGCTAACATTACATGAAGCTTTTATTCAATTAACTCCAGTCCCATTTATTGTCCGGCTTCTCCTGGTTGTTTTTACCCGTTGTCTTGGATCTAGTGGTCATCTAGCTAACAAATTGGCTTTGTGCACACAGTGTGTGAGTGTGTGTGTGTGTGTGTGTGTGTGTGTGTGTGTGTGTACTACACATGCCTAATGCCAGAGAGTGTGTGTCACACACATGCCTATAGGTAATGTCCCATAGACACAGTGAGCTTGGAAAATTCCACCTGAAGCCAGAGATGAACGATACACAGTAGATCTTCTATAGTCCTGAAAGTCTTCATCAGACTGTCAAAGAGAGTTTTAGAGCCCTAGGTAGCCATGTGAGACCTCATTGACCTGCTATCTCTGGCTTTGTTCTAAGTGGCACCCTGTTCCCTATGGGCACTGGTGAAAGTATTGCACTAAATAGGGTCCATAAGGCACTGCAGGGGTAATATATCCCCCAGGAGTCTCTTCTCTTCTCTATACGGCCCATTTCCCCCTGTACACCAGCGCTTCATCACTCACACTCACCCTCCAACCACCCCCATTGCCCATTCACACCACAGCTTCACAATTTATTGTTGTCCACATTATTATATTACATGAGTCATTTGCACTCTCTTCTAATAAGAGCGTAGGTTCCAACATTGAATCAGGTCGTACCACCCCCCACCCTGATTGCATTGCCTGTGTGATATAGTCTAGCTATATCTTTTTAACGTCAATGCTTCACTATTTACATTCTTCTGTTCAGCATTAAAACAAATTAGAATCGATTGAAGCTGTGATGTACGGGGGTAAGCCTCCTAGGGCCTCTTATGCCTCCGCAAATGAAAAGTAATAGAGAGGAGCGTGGAGGGTGGAGGGATGAGTGTGATAAAATGGATCTGGGGAAGCAGCGTGCTGTCACCGAGACAACAGTCACCCGCCGCTATCGTCACCGCACCCCTCTCTCTCTCTCTCTCTCAGACGCTCTCCATGGACGAGATGAGATGAGAGGGACAAGGATGCAATCAGGCTTTTATTATGAAGAGGCGTGTGTGTGGCTGTACGTATTTCAGTATGTGCGTGTGTGTGCATGTGTCTATAGGTTTGTGTGTCAGCAGGAGCAGCCCTGTCTCTCATATAAGAGGGGGTCTCCCTCTCTCTTTCTCTCTCTCTCGTCACTTTTGATGGTTTAATGGAATACATTAGCATAGTGTGTTGCTCTAGCAGGGAACATGTTACGTGTCACGGGATGTGATGTGCTGTATGTGGAAAATGGCAAGTCAAGTTAACCTACTCCAACCTGACATGTTCATAGGGGTAGATGTGTCTAGAGCTGGTAGCCTACCAGATTTTGAGGGAGTATATTTTTCTTGGGCTGTTACCTTTGTTGTAAAGCAGACATCTTTATTTTAATCATTGTAAAATGCCACTTACCAGATGTTATTCATTCAATGCAACTTACAGTACACTGAGTGCATAGTATGCATGCACTGCATCGTTACTAATCATGCCGTCTTCAGTTTCTGTATCACTCAATTCTCAATGTAGATGAAACCAATGTCAGTGTCAGCTTCCTCCCTTTCTGAATACAACTGAGGATAAACTGTCTTTACCACGGCTTGAACCCGAGGCCCTCTGCCTCGCCAATATACGTGACCTGCTTCACAATGTACTATCCAGTTGTGTCACTGAAAAGGAACATTTTCAATGGCACCATTGGCAACATTTCAAGCTTGCTGTGGAGTGAGCTTCCAGCACGTTCTTATCTCTAACCATTTCTCAATTACTGACTCCCCACCTTGAAAGAGAGAGAGCTCGTTGTGTTTTTAACCCTTGCAGTGCTGTTGATCTCCTCTCAGAGTTGTGCTGAGTTGCGGATCTTACCACGCACTGCTTTCTTCGACTGCATCCCAAATGACACCCTGTCCCTATATAGTGTTATATATAATATACACTGAGTGGACAAAACATTAAGAACATGCTCTTTCCATGACATAGACTGACCAGGTGAATCCAGGTGAAAGCTATGATCCCTTATTGATGTCACTTGTTAAATCCACTTCAATCAGTGTAGATGAAGGGGAGGAGACAGACTGAAGAAGGATTTTTAAGAATAGAGTCAATTGAGACATGGATTGTGTCTGTGTGCCATTCAGAGGGTGAATTGGCAAGACAAAAGATGTAAGTGTTTTTGAACAGGGTGTGGTAGTAGGTGCCAGGCGCACCGTTTTGTGTCAAGAACTGCAACATTGCTGGGTTTTTCATGCTCAACAGTTTTCCGTGTGTATCAAGAGTAGTCCACCACCAAAAGGACAGAGTAGAGTCCATGCCCTGATGAATTGAGGGTGTTCTGAGGGAAAAAGGGGGAGGGGGGTGCAACTCAATATTACGAAGGTTGTTCTTAATGTTTTATGAACTCAGTAGTGCATTGAATAGTGAATAGGGTGTCATTTGGGATACAGACTTTTCTTCTCAGCATTGTGCTGTGTTGTGGATCTTACCATGCACTGCTTTCTTTCTTCTCCCATTGGGTAAGAGCCAGCCTGACAAGCTGTCTGCGACAAAATTCATTTTCATAGCAAAGAGAAGCAGGATACATGAACGAGCCATAATTCAAGCCACACACATTCTACATAGACACATATGCACACACGCTGTGGCACTGCAGTATAGACTCCCTCCGTTAAGCCTGCTGAGAAGCCAAGGCAATTGGGAAAGGCACACACACACACACGATGACAAGCAGGCAGGGAAAAAAACGTTTAATGGGGAAAAATGGGGGCAGGGAAAGAGTGGGACTATAATTGATGGCAACTGTTTCGTGTAGAAGATTACCAAGCTAGCACATTTGGTTCTTTGGAAGTTGTGGGAACTTACGTTTTTGGTTTCTTATTGGTTCTGTGAACGAAGCAATACATTTCCTGACCTTTAAAACGGAACGTTTTCTGAACGTTCTGAGTACAGGGATAGTTGTTTGAAGTGCTTCCACCATGAACATTTTAAAAATGAACTTGTCTCAGCAACATACATACCGTATTTCATGCAAAGAAATGGCTTATTTGGTCTTTTGTGCTTTTGAAGTTACAAGTTGGTGCAACATCTGTAGCCCATCTCCGCTGCGTTGTATCAGCAACATTGACAGTACCCTATACACTTTAGCAAGGCTTATTTGGCAATGGGTTTAGGCTACAAGATAGATAGGGTAATTCAGCTATTACAAACAGCCTATGTGAATGCACACACAGCTATCTTAACAAAATAATGCAAACTAAATGCTGAAAGTAGTAGCCTAGTTATTCATGCAAAACAAAAATACTGAATAGCAGTTTGGCTTAGAATACCAACACAACTGTGAATACGAACAAACGAATGTGAACAGAACAAAACAGCGGTATGCCTACTATATGCCTATAAGCAAAATACCAGATCGATAAAGGCATGACACAATCTATATTTAGACTAGTTACTATAACAGTATACAAATGCAGTCAATAAAAGCGAATGAAAATAACCAAAACAGCCTACAGCATACTACAGTGAGATACGTACAGCTGTTTTGCCAAATAAATAGACCTATATGCCCACCTCAAACATGGAAAATCATGCAGCTCATGAGTCCAGAAACACGTTGAAATATGGCACAATACACTTCTGGGGATCAAATTCGACCCACCCACGTAATCAATTAAGCAGTGCTGGCCTACCAAAAACAAATTTTCATTACGTACCGTTCCATTTACAATTACGAAAATTATAGGCTACCAAGAACACCATAGATATAGAATATAGGCAATATATCTATTTCTATGTTGAAACATATTGATATGTAGCTATACCCAGGGGAGTCATCTGGGTTTTTGCATTGTAATTATATTGAATTCTGCTGATATCACGCTATATCACAATAAACATGAAACTTCCAATGCCGAGAACATTGAGTGCTTTTGACCAAGAAGTGACAGGTCGGCGCAAAATCTTTGTTGCGCTCTATCAGCACCATGGACAGCGCCCTACACACAATGCAAGGCCGTTTTGGAAGTGAAAATATAGACTGGCTAAAGAAGTCATTTTGTCATTCCATACCTTAGGTTTTTGCTGAAAATGACACCACTGGCTATACCACCAAGATTTTTATTAAAACCAACCAGCTAGATTGTTTCTTACCTTTTCAGAAGAGGTGCAGCCTCCTTGGTGCTCTGTTGAATTTCCTAAGTAATCAATCATTCCATCCGCTCCAAAATCTGCCAGTTGGATTAGTTTAGCTTTTCCTTGGGTGTAGCATGCTTCGTCTGTGCTGACTGAACACATTTGTCAAAGTGGAAAATGTGTTCTTGCCAGCTGCCTATCAGTTTTGACACCTCAGTTAGCATTGGACCCAGTACAGAACTTTCGACAATGGAACCAAAATGCTGCATCTGCAGTAACCGAGTGATCCAGCCACTCTCTTCCTATGAACCAGTTGCTATTAAATTAATGTTTTGGGGGAGAAATCCTGCGGCTAGGGTACGATTCTAGGGTAACCTTGGCTGACTCCTCTGTTCCAAGATCGTCAGGAACAGTCAGAGGTGGAGGGGGCTGTGGAGCCATTATCCTGGCGGGACTTGTGGAAGGTGGGGTAGCCTCTTCACGCGGAACTCGACAGCATCATCGCTGCTGGGCTTGTCAGCAGCCTCGGTGGTTTGATTTCTGATATCCATTGTGGCAGTGGCATATTAACTGTTTGGAGCTAAATAGGCTAATAACACTAACAGCTTTTACAGCTAGCTAAGAAGCTAACTAAACTCTGTAGTGGTGGGGCGTGAGGCAAAGTTGAGTCATGCAGCTTCAACTATAAACTTGACACACTCTCTCTCTCTCTCTCTCTCTCTCTGAATTCATTACACAACATGTCACTTCCTGTTGAACACGGAACGAGGGAGAGCTCGGTTTGCTGTTTTGGAAAGTTTTGAAAGTCTATTGAAAAGTATGGTTACTAGCTAAATACCTTTTGAGTTTGGATCCCGTGATGTGCTTGGCATCAGTTGCTGGGACCACTACTATCTGTCCAGTGATCCTGCCAACCAAGGAAGGGTCTGAGGAGCTGCTTGGCATAGCACCTAGCCTAGCTGCTAGCTAGCTGCTTATCAAGCTAGCAGGGTTTTCTTGAGGGCATGAACAGCTTAACCTACGTTGCTACCATGACAAAGACCAATTGAGGACAGTGGTGTCTCTCTATCACAGTTGAGGGATCTATTAAACTAACAAAAATAGTTCTACAAGCAGTTGTTACAACAGCAAGAAAATAGCTTCAAGTGTTGTGTCCAAATACTGGTGGGGTCAACTAATAAAAGAATGGACGACCTGACCAGAGAGGTCCAGGACCTGAAGAACAGTGTGCAGGTCTCCCAGGATCAGCTTAGTTTTAACAGGAGAATGGGAAGTTGACATCAATCTGTAAGTCATTGAGAGAGGACATATGTATGTGAATCCATGATAACAATGACGTAGAAATCTGATTATCTCGAGGGATAATCAAGACGGAACCACATGGTTGTGGACGGAATTGCAGAATCTCCACATGAGATCTGGACGGAGTCTGAGGACAAAGTGAGGGAAGTGACAGGCCCAGGCCGATAGTGGTTAAGTGATCCTGAGGATCATGGACAAGGTAGCTCTTCTGGAAGAGCCAAGAACCTGAGAGGAATCTACATCTTCCTAAACGAGGACTATCCTGAAGCTGAGTGCCAGAAGAGGAAAGACCCATGAAAGCTGCCAGAGAGCATGGGGACATTGCTTACATCCGCTATGACAGGCTCATTGTCCACCCTCCCTCCCAAACGCCTGGAAGGGATGAGAGGTCCAAGTCTATGAGTTCATAGCTTCAACGCCGCTGTCTACTCAAGAGAGACAACTTCAACTTCAACTTGACTGGTTTTCAACAAGCTGTCTACTCAAGAGGAAGCTGCTCACTCTAACCGGTGCCTGCAATCTAGTCCAGGTTATTAATCAACCTACCAGGCTATTTACAAACATCCACATATATTGATCACATTTTCACTAATACTGTTGAACTTTGTTCTAAAGCTGTAACCATACCCATTGGATGCAGTGATCACAATATAGTGGCTATATCCAGGAAAGCCAAAGTTCCAAAAGCTGGGCTTAAAATATTGTATAAGAGATCATACAAAATATTTTGCTGTGACTCTTATGTGGATAGAGTTAAAAATATTTGTTGGCCTGATGTGATTAATAAGGAGCATCCAGATGCTGTACTTGATGAATTTCTGAAATTGCATCTTCCAATTATTGATAAACATGCACCTGACTGGTTGCATCACTGCCTGGTATGGCAACTGCTCAGCCTCCGACCGCAAGGCAGTACAGAGGGTAGTGTGTACGGCCCAGTACATAACTTGGGCCAAGCTTCCTGCCATACAGGACCTCTATACTAGGCGGTGTCAGAGGAAGGCCCATGCTACTGCATGGCAAGCAGTACCGGAGCACCAAGTCTAGGTCCAAGAGGCTTCTAAACAGCTTCTACCCCCAAGCCATAAGACTCCTGAACATCTAATCAAATGGCTACACAGACTATTTGCATTGCCCACCCCCACATTCTGCTACTCCGCCGCACTACTCTCTGTTATTATCTATGAATAGTCACTTTAAAAACTCTACCACATGTACATATTACCTCAATTACCTCGACTAACCCGTACCCCCGCACATTTACTCTGTACCGGTACCCCCTGTATATAGTCTCGCTATTGTTATTTTACTGCTGCTCTTTAATTACTTGTTCCTTTTATTTCTTATTCTTATTCATATTTTTTAAACTGCATTGTTGGTTAGGGTCATGTCAGTAAGCATTTCACTGTAAGGTCCTGTTGTATTCGGAGCATGTGACTAATAACATTTCATTTGATTTGATTTGAAATGGACTGTTAAGTCTCCATGAATTGATGTGGAATTGAAAAACTGCATGGCTGAAAGAGATGTGGCAAAAAGAGTGGCTAAGAAGTCTGGCTGCACATCCGACTGGCTGACTTCCTGCAAAATGAGAAATGATGTGACTAAACTCAACAAAAAGAAGAAACTGTGTTATGAAGCCAAGATCAATGATATAAAGAATGATGGGAAAAAAACTTGAGTCCTTTCAATTAAGTAATGGGAAGAAAGACAAAAATCTTTCATCAAATCAGATTACTTCATTCAACACAAAACCATTTGATTTTGGCAATTATTTTTATGATTACTTCATTGGCAAAGTGGGAAAACTTAAGCAGGAAATGCCAACAACGAACAGTGAGCCATCGTACTCATTTATGAAAGAAAAGCATTGTAAGTTAGAATTTTGTAAAGTTAGTGTGTGAAAGGTAGACAAATGATTGTTATCGATCAGTAATGACAAATGTCATAAATTTAATCTGAGCCAAGAGGAAAGTCTTTATCCTCAGGCCTGGAGGGAAGCCAAAGTAATTCCGCTACCGAAGCGGGGTAGAGCGGCCTTTACTGGTTCTAACAGGAGACCTATTACCTTGCAGCCAGGTCTTAGCAAACTGTTGTGTTTGTATTTTTCTGTAAACAAATTAACAACAGACTTATAGTTAAGGGCGCTCCACATGTGACACAAGTGACTGATGATTGGTTGAAAGAATTTGATAATAATATGTTTGTTGGAGCTGTACTGTTAGATTTATGATACAGTATTATTGACCATATAACCTGTTTTTGAGAAAAAGTATGTGTTATGGCTTTTCAATCTCTGCCATATTTTTGGATCAGAGCTTTTTATCTAATAGAACTCAGAGGATTTTCTTTAATGGAAGCTTCTCTAATGTCAAACATGTAAAGTGTGGTGTACCGCAGGGCAGCTCTCTAGGCCCTCTAATATTACATTTTTGGACCAATGACCTGCCACTGGCATTAAACAAAACATGTGTGTCCATGTATGGGGATGATTCAAACATATACGCATCAGCAACCACAGCTAATGAATTCACTGAAACCCTTAACCTCACTAGGGTACGTGGGACGCTAGCGTCCCACCTGGCCAACGTCCAGTGAAATTGCAGAGCGCCAAATTCAAAAACAGAACTACTCAAATTAAAAAATTCATAAAACATGTTATGTTATACATCGGTTTAAAGGTTAACTTCTTGTTAATCCAACCACGGTGTCAGATTTCAAAAAGGCTTTACGGCGAAAGCATACCATGCGATTATCTGAGAACAGTGCCCAGCAGACAAATCATTACAAACAGTTACCAGCCAAGTAGAGGAATTACACAAGTCAGAAATAGTGATAAAATTAATCACTTACCTTTGATGATCTTCATATGGTTGCACTCACAAGACACCCATTCACTCAGTAAATGTTTTGTTCGATAAAGTCCCTGTTTATATCCAAATACCTCCGTTTTGTTCACACGTTTTGTTCAGTAATCCACAGGCTCAAACACAGTCACAACAGGCAGACGAAAAATCCAAATAGTATCCGTAAAGTTTGTAGAAACATGTCAAACGATGTTTGTAATCAGTCTTCAGTTTGTTTTTAGCCTAAATAATCGATAATATTTCAACCGGACAATTACATCGTCAATATAAAAGGTAAACAAGAAAGGTGCGCTCTCGGTCGTGCGCATGAAAAACCTTTGGGACAATGTAGGGTCCACTCATTCAGAGTGGTCTTACTCTCTAATTTTTCAGAATACAAGCCTGAAACAATTTCTAAAGACTGTTGACATCTAGTGGAAGCCATATGAAGTGCAATTTGAGTCTTAAGTCAATGGATACTGTAATGTTATTCAATAGAAAACTACAAACATGAAAAAATCCCACTTCCTGGATGGATTTTTCTCAGGTTTCCGCCTGCCAAATCAGTTCTGTTATACTCACAGACATTATTTTAACAGTTTTGGAAACTTTAGAGTGTTTTCTGTCCAAATCTACCAATTGTATGCATATCCTAGCTTCTGGGCCTGAGTAGCAGGCAGTTTACTTTGGGCATGCTTTTCATCCGGAAGTGAAAATAGTGCCCCCTACCCTAGTGAAGTTAACAAAGAGTTGCAGTCTGTTTTGGAATGGGTGGCCAGTAATAAACTGGTCCTGAACATATCTAAAACTGACAAAATTGTATTTAGTACAAATCATTCCCTAAGTTATAGACCTGTCCGTAATAAAGAGATGCTCTTTTGACACCACACTCCACAAAGCAAGTCCTGCAGGCTCTAGTGTTATCTTATCTTGATTATTGTCTAGTCGTATGGTCAACTGCTGCAATGAAAGACCTAGTTAAGCTGCAGCTGGCCCAGAACAGAGATGCACGTTGTGCTCTTCATTGTAATTAGAGGGCTAATATTAATGCTTTGCATGTGTCTCTCTTGGCTAAGAGTTGAGGAAAGACTGACTGTGTCACTTCTTGTTTTTACAAGAAACATTAATGTGTTGGAAATCATTCATTGTTTGCATAGTCAACTTACACACAGCACTGACACACACACTTAGTCCACCAGACGTGTCACAGTTCCCAGGTCCAGAACAAATTCAAGGAAACGTACAGTATTATACAGAGCCATGAGTGCATGGAACTCCCTTCCATCTTATATAGCGCAAGTGAACAGCAAACCTGATTTCAAAAACAAATAAAGCAACACCTCACGGGCATAACGCCTCTCCCCATGTGACCTACTGGTTGTGTATGTACTGACATGTGACCTACTGGTTGTGTGTATGTACTGCCATGTGACCTACTTGTTGTGTGTATATACTGACATGTGACCTACTTGTTGTATGTATGTACTGACATGTGACCTACTGGTTGTGTGTAAGTACTGACATGTGACCTACTGGTTGTGTGTATGTACTGACATGTGACCTACTGGTTGTGTGTATGTACTGACATGTGACCTACTGGTTGTGTGTATGTACTGACATGTGACCTACTGGTTGTGTGTATGTACTGACATGTGACCTACTGGTTGTGTGTATGTACTGACATGTGACCTACTTGTTGTGTGTATGTACTGACATGTGACCTACTTGTTGTATGTATGTACTGACATGTGACCTACTTGTTGTGTGTATGTACTGACATGTGACCTACTGGATGTGCATGTACTGACATGTGACCTACTTATTGTGTGTATGTACTGACATGTATGTGGAACTGATAGATGCACACACACACATTACTTTTCACGTTTTTAAATGTATGTACATTGTAAAGTATTTTGTTTATAATGTATTTGTTGTTATATGTCGGACCACAGTAAGACTAGCTGTCACCATTGGCGTCAACTAATGGGGTCCTAATAAATCAAAATCCTGTCTTTATAAATCAAAATCAAATATTACAGGCAGAGGCATATCACGTTATTCACGTAGCCTACCACTTTATTCACTTAGCCTACCACAGATGAGCAGCATTTTTACCCGCTTTTTATGGAAACCAAAATAAGTCATACCTAACCGCACAGTGACTTTCCATAGCCTCCTCACACACAAACACACTCTGTGGCATGCTCTGTCCATGGTGCTGATACAGAGCAACAGAGATACAGATTTCACGCTAACTTGTCGGGCAATCATTTTAACTTTTTTGCTATTTTTACATAGGAATATAACACTAAAACTGAGGTGGCACAAGTTTCAACTAAAGGGGCTAAACCCCATTTTTCTCTCTGTAAGCAGAGCTGTTTTATCAAGACACAAATATCCTGTGCATTTGGTGCATAGGTACATACACACACAGCTTGGCTACATTATAACCGCGAATTGACCACAGTGTGCTCATATCTGGTGCTCAGCCAGGACTGTTACTTTTATAACTGAATGAAAACATTTTAACTATGTGATTTAACCGATTTAAGCTGTGAAAATAGATGGCAAAAATGCAGAATGGTGTTACATTCCTCTAAACAGCTTGTGGAGGGAAATTATTTCACAGATTTAATCATGTAATATTAGGCCTACTGATTATTTCTCACTAACTACTTGCGAGCTACTCATTGACAGCCTGTGAGCTACCGGACATACAGTTTTCTGCTAAGGTGCAACCTTCGGTAGGCTGATGGAAGGCTACTCAGAGTCAGAGTCTGCGCTACCGCAAAGCCTAATCAGACATGCCCATGCTCATCATGGTTCTTACATGCAAAGTGAAATCATACAATGAATTTGTTTGTGGTGCATGCAGCTCAAATGATATGGAACAACATCACTGGACCGACACCATCAGACATGAAACAGTGATACAGATGTAACAGCAAAAAAATAGATAAACTATTTTAAATACATTTTAATTTTGCAGTTGCCTTTTTCTTTTAAACACCAGTGGTGTAACTAGTGCTTTCTAACTGTACTGAGCCAAAACAGTGGCGCGCGGGAATGAAGCAAAACTTTAGAGTGGTCAAAACCATTCATCTTGAAGCAACAGTGGATGGGGTGCAAAATGCAATCTGTTAATTATTATATCATATATAACATGGACAAAACATTACTAATCATTGAAAATGACCCAATTTATCATGATAATGTTCTGGTAAAAAATTGGGGGTGCAAAAACATAAGTGCAGCTGCTCTGGTTGCTCCATTGTTTACGTTCCTATGGACGTGTCATGACGCTGTGGGCTCCAAGCATGAAGGATAGGGCGTGACACTTTGACCAGTCTGACACTGGTATTGATGGCAGGGGCCCGGGCGTTGGTAAATGTGGTATAAAAACCATCCGAAATGCTTTCAGTCACACCTGAGCTGGAGGCTGTGTGTTTGTGTGTGTGTGAGTGAGTGAGAGTGAGAGAGAGAGAGAAAGATAGAGAGAGAGAGAGCTATGTGAGAGAGAGAGAGAGAGAGAGAGAGATAGAGATAGAGAGAGCTATGTGAGAGAGAGAGAGAGAGAGAGAGACAGAGAGAGAGAGAGAGAGACAGAGAGAGAGAGAGAGAGAGAGAGAGAGCTATGTGAGAGAGAGAGAGAGAGAGAGAGAGAGAGAGAGAGAGAGAGAGAGAGAGAGAGAGAGAGAGAGCTCCCTCTTGGATAGTTGTGTCTGAAAGCAGCTACATCTCAGACCTACCTCTTCCTGGCTGGACTTAAAATACTGGGTGCGATATCTCTGCGCTCAATGATGTCCGTGCTGCACGACCGTCTGAAGCCTCCCCTGTACTGTGTGACGGTCTGAAGCCTCCCCTGTACTGTGTGACAGTCTGAAGCCTCCCCTGTACTGTGTGCCGGTCTGAAGCCTCCCCTGTACTGTGTGCCGGTCTGAATCCTCCCCTGTACTGTGTCCCGGTCTGAAGCCTCCCCTGTACTGTGTGCCGGTCTGAATCCTCCCCTGTACTGTGTGACGGTCTGAAGCCTCCCCTGTACTGTGTGCCGGTCTGAAGCCTCCCCTGTACTGTGTGACGGTCTGAAGCCTCCCCTGTACTGTGTGACGGTCTGAAGCCTCCCCTGTACTGTGTGCCGGTCTGAAGCCTCCCCTGTACTGTGTGCCGGTCTGAAGCCTCCCCTGTACTGTGTGCCGGTCTGAAGCCTCCCCTGTACTGTGTGACGGTCTGAGGCCTCCACTGTACTGTGTGCCGGTCTGAAGCCTCCCCTGTACTGTGTGACGGACTGAAGCCTCCCCTGTACTGTGTGACGGTCTGAAGCCTCCCCTGTACTGTGTGCCGGTCTGAAGCCTCCCCTGTACTGTGTGACGGTCTGAGGCCTCCACTGTACTGTGTGCCGGTCTGAAGCCTCCCCTGTACTGTGTGACGGTCTGAGGCCTCCACTGTACTGTGTGACGGTCTGAAGCCTCCCCTGTACTGTGTGACGGTCTGAGGCCTCCACTGTACTGTGTGACGGTCTGAAGCCTCCCCTGTACTGTGTGACGGTCTGAGGCCTCCACTGTACTGTGTGACGGTCTGAGGCCACCAATGGGGATTGGATGATGCCAGCTTTTAAAAATCGTACAGTATGATATAATTCTTAGTTGCTTTAGCCGTCCCTCTGTAGTGTACCTTCCACAGGTAGCACACACTAGCAAGGTCATGCAGGAGTCTAACACACTGGGGCTGATTGGGATATGCAATAGACAATGTACTATAGGTAATAGTGTAAGCATGTTATGTATGCGTCGCCTTTGTGTACTTTGCAGGGTAATGTTTTGTACTGTAGATGTGTGTTTGTGTGTACATTCTATTGAATTTTCTCTGTACATAGCCGTTCAATAACCCTTGATATCGTTTATTTTCTTTGTGTCTTGTCCATGGCCTTTGGTCCCAGAAACCCTGTCAGCATTGTGAGAGCTGGGTTAGTGTGTGTGCACAGTGAGAGCTGGGTTGGTGTGCGGTGTGTGTGTGTGTGTGTGTGGTTCAGTGAGAGCTGGGTTGGTGTGTGTGTGTGTGCAGTCAGACTAACAATGACCACAGCCAGCCTCTAGGGTAGTCAGACCGCTGGGTCAGGGTCAGGGAGCAGTCAGGCAGAGCTGGACAGGGAGGGAGGATATGTCCTCTTTCACCTGGCACCACATCTGTACTCACACACCGCCTGCTATCCCAACTGCCTGTTAATGGTTCTGCGTCACCTTCCTACTCATCAGACCTGGGTCAAATATATACAGTGCCTTAAGTATTCATACCCCTTGACTTATTCCACATTTTGTTGTTACAGCCTGAATTCAGAGTGGATTAAATAGAAACATGTGTCAACCATCTATACACAATACCCCATAATGACAAAGTGAAAACATGGTTTTAGAAATTTTAGCAATTAAAAAAAAAAGTAAAATATAGAAATATCTAATTTACATAAATATTCACACCCCTGAGTCAATACTTTGTAAAAGCACTTTTGTCAGCACTTACAGCTGTGAGTCTTTCTGGGTAAGTCTCTAAGAGCATTCCACACTCTATGAACTCCATGGGTTTCAACCAGGTTATACAGAGCTGGACAAGAAGGATTCGTCTACTTTCACCTGGCACCATCTATACTCACACACATTAACCGACCTGACTGGTAATGGCTCAGCATCACCTGGCACAGACCCGGGTCAATTACATTATGTAAAATACTTTCCAATGCCTGCATTTGATTTAGCTTGGAGTTTGTACTTTGGGGACTATTCACTTGGATCCATTTCATTGATTCCCTATTTAACCAGGTCTGCCACTGCGGCCCTCACAACAGTCATGCAACAAGCTTACTCTTTATACCCTCAAACAGCCAATCAATCAACACAAATACAGGCCGCAATATTCCTTCCCCGCCCTAACCCCAGCAATTACCAGAATGGAGCATATCTAGTTCTGACTTCTGAGCCATTACATTCTATACACTGCTCACAGTAAAGGCTCTACCTTTAACACACACACACACACACACACACACACACACACACACACACACACACACACACACACACACACACACACACACACACACACACACACACACACACACACACACACACACACTCCCTTTAACCCGGTGTCAGTATGGCATGGCATGGTCAGTCAGGAGGATTATGGGTAATGGGGTGTGTGTCATGATCTCCTCCGCTCTTCTGTGACTTGGCCGGATTTGGTCTAGTATAGGATTAGATTAGCTCCAGCGCGTGGGTAAATGACCCAGAGACCTGGGACACACACATGCACACACACACATCTACACACCCTGGGCCGTGCACCTTATCGGTGTGGTGTACAGAGCTTTGACTAAGAAGCATTGACCTGTATCCATGGTGACCAAAACCCAGGCAGTGGTGCTGCAGATGTGTGCGTTTGCGCGTGTGTTTGTTTGTGATCTGCGGGTGCCTGTGTGCGTGTGTGCATGTGCGTGCGTGCGTGCGTGCGTGCGTGTGTGTGTGTGTGTGTGCAGGAGTGTGTGCGTGTATGAACAGGTCCGGGAAGCCCAAGGGGGTGTCTACTATAAGAACCCTTTCTTCTGCTGTGCCCAAAATAGACCACTACCTCTTCTTCCATATCCTGACATGACAGCCCAGCAGATAACTGGGCTCCAGTTTGACATTTCCTTTCACGCCCTCTTGTACTTACACTCCTTCCTGGCCCTGCTCTCTACACACAGTCCTTATACAGTCGCCACAGTATCTATGGAAGACACACACTCACACGTGCAGTCATACATGCACGCACACACATCTTTGGCCCTTTAGATGCTCTACTGAGAAACACTCACCTGTCAGTAAATAGGCTAAATCTCTTCCTCTTGGCTATTGCAGACATTTCTATAAAATTATGTTTTATGTCTTCTGCCACTGTGGCGGCACACCATTTTACAAAATGCCCCTCTTACATTTTGTATGTAAATTGTAATTTTCTCTCTCTGGTGTCTCCCTGTAATAGATATCTATCTGGCTGCATACTTGAAAGAAAATAATCTCCAAACTCCCAAAGCAGGCAAACAGCAAACAGTTTGTGGTGGCAATTCTTTTTGAAATGCTGGGTTGTTTTCTCCAAGGCCTACTGTAGTGTGTGTGCTTAGAGAAACCATTTAGAATACGTTCCAAATGCCACCCATTCCCAATATGGTGCACTACTTTAGCCCATAAGGCTTTGGTGAAAAGTAGTGCACTATAAAGGTAACTGGGTGTCATTTGGGGTGCAGGCCATCTCTGTGGTGGGTTCCAGCCAGGTTGTACTGTAGTTGTTTCAGTCCAGAACAGATGTGTGTAATGGAACAGGGCAGTCAATTTCCAGGTGTTTTGGTGACAGGGGCCACATGTCCCAGCCCCCCCTGTCCCCAGCCAGCCAAGTATTCCCCTCCTTGTTGCCAGCGACTGGCTACACTCATCGGAAGTATTACTCATTACTAATGCTATGTGTGTGTGTGTGTGTGTGTGTGTGTGTGTGTGTGTGTGTGTGTGTGTGTGTGTGTGTGTGTGTGTGTGTGTGTGTGTGTGTGCGTGTGCGTGTGCGTGTGTGTGAGAGAGAGAGCTTGTCTACTTATAATATTAGCATTCAATTCAGGCATTGCCTTGTTAACACAGAAACACACTGGCATACATACAAGCAGACAAGCACACACAAATGCATTAGAGCAGTAGACAGGTTCATTGTGAAGCTCATTGACTGCTGAGGCTAGAGAGGGGTCCTCCCTCAAACCGTAGTGTGTGTGTTTGTGTGTGCGCACACGCTTGTACGCATGTGTTTTTGTGTTTGTGTGCGTGTGCGTGTGTGTGTGTAGTTGACCTTGGAGGCTAGAGAGGGGACCCAACCCCACCGGACCGTCTTGTCATCAGACTCAGTACACATCATATTATTATGGTTATTGTCATCATTGTCATCATCGTTATTAAGCTGCCCGGCAGATGGGCAGTAATCTGGGGGCATGATTACACCGGCCACTGCAGCTTGTAACTCATGATAACTGACCGATGAAGCTCATCATAGGGGACACAGGGGTCATCGAGGAGGGAGGCGGAGTGTCATTGTTAGTTTTTCAGCACGGCATGAAGCAAGATGCAAACATTTTGTCCTAGAGTACGAAGGGCGGTCTACTTTTGGACCGATGAAGTTCATTGGACAGGGGACACAGGAGTCAGAGAAGGGGTGTTGCATCATCTCAAACTCAAGCGGGATGGGAGCATTTGACCCTCAATCCTAGACCCCTAGGGATGAATTATAGTCCTGGACTTAAAATCATGTCCAATGGAGAATATGAATCCATTCAAGTAGTTCTCAGTCTGAACCGTAAGGAGTTGATGGACACAGTTAGTACCCCCATGATAATGACGTGCGCCCTACAGTACTATATTTGATCTGTAAATGCAGTTCTAAAAGGTCACATAGGTGAGAGACTGTTACTAGGCGAGAGCCAGCCATAAAGGCAGAAGGTAGAGTATACAGTAGATGTCTGTCTCTTTCCATCTCCAACCCCCGACAAGTCCTTCCTCTCCCCAAACTGACCTATTACATGCTTATGCACTCACACACATATCAACCCCAGGCACCCCATCCCTCCCCAAACTGAGCTATTACATGCTTATGCACACACACACATATCAACCCCAGGCACCCCATCCCTCCCCAAACTGACCTATTACATGCTTATGCACACACACACATATCAACCCCAGGCACCCCATCCCTCCCCAAACTGAGCTATTACATGCTTATGCACACACACACATATCAACCCCAGGCACCCCATCCCTCCCCAAACTGAGCTATTACATGCTTATGCACACACACACATATCAACCCCAGGCACCCCATCCCTCCCCAAACTGACCTATTACATGCTTATGCACACAATTGTACAACTAACCTTGTGGGGGGACATAATTCTGTTCCATTGAAAATAATTTTTTCCCCTAACTCTAACTCTAATCTTAACCCTAACGCCAAAACCTTAACTCTAAACCTAACTCTAGCTCCTAACCCTAACCCTAAACCTAATTCTAACACTAATTCTAACCTTAACCCTAAACCCCCTAGAAATAGCATTTGATCATGTGGGAACTAAGAAAATGTCCCCAGTTGGTCATTTTTTGTTAGTTTACTGTTTTTGTGGTCCCCACAAGTATAGTTAAACACGTCCAGCACACACACACACACATATCAACCCCAGGCACCCCATCCCTCCCCAAACTGAGCTATTGATGATGTTTACTTGAAGAAATGACATTTGCAACTTTATTTAATTCAGTGAGTTACTGTGTGTTGGTATGACCTTTCCTAGTGTGGCTGTGAGGCCCAATAAGCCTTGGAGACTGTGACACTCTCCACATTATTGGTGTTCAATAAAAACCCACAGGCACTATTGACAAAGTAATGTTGTGCAATACTTACGGAAATTAATTGAGTAAAAGGTAGAAACTTATCTGGGGAGGATCATTTAGTTTAATTCCACAGAGTATATTTATAGAATACCAAATGAAATTGAAGTTGATGAGAAAATGACGTAGCGGGTCACAGGGTGGTTTGTAGCGTAGTGCTTCTTTAAATATTTAACGTTATACATTTTTTATTTATGCCACAGAGAGAGGCACATAGATTCACTGTCTGCATCCCCAATGGCACCCAGTACCCTATATACTTGTAGTGCACTACTTTTTTTTAGGGAAAATGGTGCCATTTGGGATGAACCCACTGTGTCTGGCAGAGTGAACCCATTGACTTTCAGTGTTATCTTTGTGACAGTGACAGATGCCGTGTGATACCCTGTCTCTGGCATATAAATACAATGAATAGAACGGGCTTGGAAGCTCTAACCGTGGCAATTTGTACACTCGCAATGGCTGCCTGGTATTATGCTAGCTGATGTGGCTCATGCAATAGAATGTGTTTTTTGTCATATCAGCTGAGTTGACTGAACAAATCACAGCACAGATTGAAGGGTACACTTCCTGCTTTTACTTCCTTGCATGGTACACTCCATTGTCTCACGTCAGATGGCATCACTCCTACGCGACACTCGTCCTTCAACCAATCTGTCTTGTAGGACGTGAAACTCATTCCCAATTCTGAAAATCACTCCGCTCTCGGTAGCTATGACGCACTGGCTACTACAGGAAACCATGTTCGATCAACTGGGTAAAACTTGCTCCAGCTAGCAGCCTAGTACAAGTTGGTTTGAATAGTCATACTGTAGCTGGTTTGCCAGCTTGTTGATGAAGTTATGGGACTGTTCTCCTAAATCAGCATGTTTCTGACTCTGACAGGTGGCACTGTACCTCGCTACTTGGTAACATTTTAGAATGCTGAGGCAGCAAAGTAGCCCAAGTTATTTTTAGCTATCCTATGAGTGTCAGAGAGTTACCAGACAGATCAGTGCAGACGGACGTTATGTTATCTGATGTTAGACAATGGGGTCAGTCCATCCATTATGCCACCATTGACTAGAAGGGAGACACTCTTTCTATTATTTATATTTCTATTGTCGATGATCTGTGGTAAGCCTGCTGAAGACTCTCAGGGCATGTCATGCCAATTACTGCACTTGCCAAACGGTGTCCACCTCTGCGACTCTGAGCGCCCATACATCCCTGGCGTGAGAATTCTGTAAACTGCTGAAACCCATTCACATGAGACCCATCTCACAGGATATAGTCTATAAGCTGCTCTATGGAGAGATGGGGACTGATCGAGGATGAGATAAGAGAGACAGT
Source organism: Salvelinus fontinalis (assembly GCF_029448725.1). Lineage (NCBI taxonomy): Eukaryota > Metazoa > Chordata > Actinopteri > Salmoniformes > Salmonidae > Salvelinus > Salvelinus fontinalis. Next base: position 22,641,898 of record NC_074687.1, read on the forward strand.
TGGAGAGAGTGATAGAGAGTGGGAAGAGACAGAGGGGTGATAGACCGAGAGGGAAAGAGAAAGAAGACTTGGATTGATAGAGTGGAATAAGAGAGGTAAAGGAGTGATAGCGGGAGAGTGATGTAGACAGAGAGCAATACAGTGATGAAGAGAGGATGGAGAGAGAGAGAGAGCGAGAAGAGAGCATGGATAGAGAGAGAGAGAGAGAGAGAGAGAGAGAGAGAGAGAGAGAGAGAGAGAGAGAGAGAGAGAGAGAGAGAGAGAGAGAGAGAGAGAGAGAGAGTGAACAGTGAAAAATGCAAAGTAATGTTGATAATATTTCCCATTTAGCTTAGTTTTGTTTTGTCTTTCATACCAGGTCATATGTCTTCTCAAGTCATATTGACACTGGTCTACTACTGTTGCTTTAATTTATTGTTGTTCTGATTAATATTGTTGTTGTTGTTAATGGTAATCCCATGTCCACTACTACTGTTATTATTACTGTTGGTCCCACCATTTATTTATATATAAATATATATACATATTTTGTATATATATACATATATATTTGATTTTTATTTTTCGATATGTATACTTTGGCAATGTAAGTAATAACGAACTTGCCATGTCAATAAAGTCAATTGAATTGAATTGAATTGAGAGAGAGAGAGAGATAGAGAGAGAGAGGAGAGAGATAAAGAGGGAGAGACAGAGAGAGAGAGAGAGAGAGAGAGAGAGAGAGAGAGAGGATAGAGATAAAGAGAGAGATAGAGAGAGGACAGATATAAAGAGGGAGAGACAGAGAGGGAGAGAGAGAGAGGAGAGAGATAAAGAGAGAGAGAGATAGGGAGAGAGAGAGAGAGAGAGAGAGAGACAGAGACAGAGACAGAGACAGAGACAGAGACAGAGACAGAGACAGAGACAGAGGGGTGGAGGGATTATTCAATGTCACACAGGGAGAGCAGGTCAGCACCGCTTCTTATCTGGAGATGATAGCAGAGAAAGGAGACCCTTTCACATTCAACCTTCTCTTTCACTCATTTAGTTTTTCCATCTGTTTTTCTTCTCTCACCACAGCATGAAACACACTACGTGACTGGTTGAAGTATGTGGTGCTTTCCTCCAAGTGTACATGTCATGTTCATGCAACCGTTTCCTTCTATGGTTATGGTGCAGTTTAGGGGTAGTGTTGGACAGTTTGTGTGATATTAAGCAGCATGTTTCAGTGTCAGAGGTGATCACCAGCAGCTGTACATCACTTGGTTTCCAAACCATATTGCTCCTGGACAGGAAATGGTAGGACTTATGGGGTAATGCAAGAGGTTTGTTTGTGTGGGCTTGAATGAATGAGAGGGAAACTGTCTCATTTATTTGATTATAGCTGCATGACACTTGAGATGGGCCAAAGATAATTATGATGTTTTGGATATTCTGGAAATGAATCCATAGAAAAGGTTATTTGGGGGAATAATTGACATAATTATATTTGGGCTTATCTGCCCCAATATGGTTTTTGTGATTGAATTGAATGAGGTCTGTTAGCATTCCAAGGGAAAGCAGACTTTTAGTTCTGCCAAAAACAAAAATATGAATCAAACAGTGTCATCATGGATTTTCTACGTCGAGAGGGAGTCTAGAGTAGATTACATTTCTATTCAGTATTTTATCATGCAGCATTTGTCTGTTTACACATCACAGTTTTACAGTGAACATGATTTAACACAGAAACTGTTTGAATAGCTGATGAAGCTCTTTGATGTTGATATTTACTGAGGGATACAGTATGATGCTTATTTCTAAAGATGTCTAAACTACACTGTGCACTGTAGATTACCTGAGAGAAAAGGGAGGGAATCAAAGTGATTAAGCATTGAGTTATATTGAGTTTAATATTACATTATTGCAATTTTCAACCATATTCCATGGCAATAAGGTGTCTTTATCATGAATGCAAAAATACCCCATCCTTAGAGCCTTGGTTAACAAACAGCCTTGTGTAAATGAATGTGAAACATATTGAATGTTATTTTATTGCACACACCAAGGCTAAGGGTAAAATCAAAACTAGATAGATACCCACACAAGCAAACACAGACACGCCTGAAACAGACATGCATATTATTTTTTTACCGCAGGCTTCTAATCCTACTATTAGTTAAGTATATGAAGAAATCCCATATTGAGATTCATTGCCTCAATCCATCATTTCTGGAATGGAAATCCCAGAGAAGAAATGAAATCAATCCTCTGATGACGAGGAGGAACGGGGGTGGGGGATAAAGCCATAGAAATGAAGACATT